>NW_021604622.1:554132-660870 GCF_004785775.1 Grammomys surdaster
GAGAGAGAGAGAGAGAATGTGTGAGTATTCCTATGTGCTAGCATGTGTATGTTTGTGAACAGTGCCACAGCACTGCTGGTGATAATGTGGTCAGAGAAAAGTTTGCCAGAATGCATTCTCTCCTTCTCTTTCCACAATGTACATCCTAGTAACCAAGCTCAGGCCATTAGACTTGCAGCAAGCACTTTTACTCAATGGAAGAGCTCAATGATCCAGTCATTAACTGTATTGTTTCTTTTAAAATTGAAAAGCCTTATCATGCCTTTATCTACACTTATAGTTAAGAACTCACTCAAAAGTCAGCCTACATACTCTGTATAAGCCAACTATTTTTGGAATACTCATGCTTTCTTGCCAGTAAACAAAGAATGTGGTTGCATTCAAGGAGTAAAATCGTTTTCATAAAGAATCAAACACAATCATCTACCCAATGATGAACGACTAAGAAAATTTGACCCCCACACAATATTCGGCCATACAAAAGAATGAAGTTATCTTATTTGTAATAACATGGATGAAGCACTTGAGTAAAATTTGAGAAACGAGCCAGGTAATAAGAATAATTCCTCCACGGTTCACTAATAGATGGAATTAAAAATATTGACCTCACAGAAGCAGAGAGTAGAATGAAAATTACTTGGGGTTAAGATATGAAAGGAGGGAAAAAGTGACCAACTAATTCAAAGACACTAAACAGAGGCTTTGGTGTGTTGTTGCTTAGCAGGGTGCTTCTAGATAACAGCAACATGATGCCTGTTTTAAAAAGCCAGAAAAAGTGATTCTGAATGTTTCCTCCATAAATAAATATTAAAAATCTGAGAAGGCAGATCTTTTAACTGATTTAGATATCATGTAATAACAAATCATCAACCCCTCACTAATATATACAGTTTTCTTTTGTTTATATACCACTTAAATGATGTTTTTTTTAAAAAAAAAATGTAGCACTTTAAAGTCTACCTTCCTACTAGGAATAGAGAAGGAAGTGCTTTCTAGTTGGTGATATTTCTTGAGCACTTAATAGCCAGGCCATGGTATCTGTACAATTTGCTCTAAGCTTCAGTCTACCTGTCCAGGAAGAACAAAATGAAAGTGTTCATCTTGTAGATTATCCCACTTTGAGGCTGTGATGGATAACAAAAGCATTAGGGAAATTGTCAGTAGAGTATACGTGTCTGTAAGAGAATAAAGCATTACTGCTCAGAAGTGTATACTGAATGTCCAACTCCATTCCTACCTAGTATCACACTTTATACTTCGGATAATGTGTAAAGAGACTCTTCCAGTAATTAAAGCTAGTTCTTAAGCCAAAAGCAAATTTCCTAGCCTAGAATTTAATAAAAATCTCAGTGAGCTTTCTTAATGCAATGATTTTTCTGTAATAATATAGTATCACAGAATATACAGGCACCTAGTGATAATATTCCTGTTCCTTGAGAAAGAAATTATGGAAACTGAAAGTGCAGGCTAGCACTGGAGAAGAGACTCAATTCTAGTTAATAAAGAGTTCTGGAAACAATCACTTCAAATTTTGCTTATCCAGGTACAAAGAAGTGAGTTCCAAAGTAGTTGTGAAAAATGATAAAGGTTGAGCTCAGGTGCTCGGTTAATAGGCCAATGTCTGTTGCCTGAAAAGGATCACAATTTTCTATGCTTTGTTTTTTATAACATGTTGTTTCATTGACACTGCTTTCTGATACTGAAAGTCCCAGGGTAAGCTGCTGTAAATAGTTCTTATAAGACAAGCTCCTGTAGAATGATAGATGCCTAATAAATTGTCTCATTATATTAATAAATTGGAAGAAGTAATAAGGCTGGGTTATAGTAGTAGGGTAAATGCAAATTGTTTTCTAGCCTAACTTTGATTTAAGCTTGTCATTTATACAATTAGAATTTTTTTTTGCTAATAGACAATCAAAAGAAAAAAAACCTAAAAAGCAAAAAACAAGTAACTCACTTAAAAAATAGACCTAGGACGTGAACAGAGATTTCTAAAGAAAAAAAAGAGTGGCTAAGAAATAGCTTTGAAACTGTTCATTGTCCCTAGCAACCAGGGAAATGCAAATGAAAACAAGTTTAAGATTTTATCATAACCCAGTCAGAATGGCAAAGATCAACAATATGACCAACCACAAATGCTGAATTAGTGAGGTAGAAAGGAATCCTTAACCCACTGTTGATGGGCTATCAAACTGGTGCAGCCACTACAAAATCAGTGTGGATAACTCTCAAAAAACTAAAAATAAACCTATCATATGACCCAGCTATGCTACTCCTTGGCGTATGCACAAAAGTCTTGATATCCTACTCTCTATATACTTACTCAGCCAGGCTCATTGCTGTTCTATTCATAATAGCTAGGAAATAGAAACGACCTAAATGACAAAAAGATATCCAAAATGTGGTACATATACACTGTGGACTACTACTCAGGTGTAAAGAAAACTAAAATCATGAACACTAAATAGTAGTTAAATAAATGAATGGAACTAGAGATCATACTGAGTGGGATTTCCCAGACTCAGGAAGAAAAGCATTACATATTCTCTCTCCTCTGAGGCTCTCAGCTTCAAATCTTGAGATGTGAGTACATATCCTGCAGTAACTGCAGAAGCCAGAGAGGTAGAAGGGCACGATTGTCAAGATAGGGGAGTGAGTAGGGAGTGAGAGAGAGGAATAGCAGAGTACCAGTGATCTGATGGGAGATAGGGGGAAATGGAGGATCGAGATTGAGAAGGGGAAAGGAGACGCAGAAGGAGAGAGGAGAGGAAAATAATAGTAAGGATGATTGACAAGGGCCTAAGGAATCATGCTATTAATGTTCTACCAGAAAGCACCTACGTGTGTGCATACATCAACTGTATAAAATCTTCCCACCCAGGTAACAATGCTTCCTTTAAGAACCATAATCTATCTAACAAAACCTCGGACACCGAACACGAGGAGCTCCCTTTTGTGTTGCTAATCAGGTTCATCCAAGAAACTCCCCAAACATTATAGGATGCTGCTCTTCTCTTTGGTGACACCACAGGGGAGAAGGTATATCCTGATTGCTGAAGACATAATAAATTTTAGATACAGAACCCAAAAGACCATAACTGTATATGACCTGAAGCTTCTTCCTTAAGGACCAGCCTTCATGATAGCAGAAGGAACCATACAAGCTTCCACAGGAGGGAAGCAACCAAATAGTCCTACCCAGCTATAACAACCATAAACAACCCACAGCAATGGAAATCCAAGGGCGCCAGACTGGAATACTTCATTTTGCGGTAACCAACAACTCTCCAATTGGACGCAAAGCCTGCTCAATTATTTCAGGTGGTAGAAACCTAGCTAACTAACTAGAGCTATTGAAATCATGGATCTTGGAGAAAAACTTTAAAAACTGCTTTTCTAAACCAGTATACTCCTTAATAATATTTTAAATATTCATCCTTATACCCACAGTTATGTGTAGTTCTCATCTCACATCAAACAAACAAACAAACAAACAACAACAACAAAAAAAACTTCTCCTTGCAACAGATAGAGACCATTACTGAAACTACCACTTGATCAAAATTCAGTGCTGAGGGGACCAGTCTCAGCTGATACATATAGAACAACACTCTTGTACCTAAGGCTCAGGGTCATTTCAGAAGAGAGGGCAAAAGAATTGTAAAAGCCAGAGGAACAGGGAGTTTGTGGTGAGATTGGGTCTCCCAGGAATGTCAGAGAAGCTACACCCACAAAGTCTCATTGGCTGAACATAAGCTAGAGAATGATGATACCAATAGACATACTAAGGTAGATGGGGGAAAGCACACACACACGACACACAGACACACAAGTCTTTCTCTAGGGAAGAGCACACTGATTGTGTTTCTAATACTGAATAGTCAATCACGAAAGCGTACACATACAAGTATGTTATATGGACTGAACAGTTTGTATTTATACTCTTTGACACATGTGTGCATTGCATACAAATATAAAACACATACACATATGTATGTAATAAAGAAAAGGAGGCCATGAATTTGAAATCAAGCAAGATGTCTATCGGAGGGCTGCAGGGAAGAAAAAGGAGGGTTGAAATAATGTAATTATAACGTCAAAAATTATGACCTAGCGCACCTCATTTTGTGACTTTAGGGCTATAGTTATTAAAGTTCCCCCCCAACATATATAAAATAAGAGATAATAGGCTAATAATAGATGGTTGTGAATAGGTTGAAAGAAGAGAAATTATCTCAAACTTGATTGATGATGGTTTTTCTTCAGGAACCATTCTTTATGACTGTTGCACTTAGTATTAGCATTAGTAGTATTTATTAGTATTAGTATTTATTAGTATTAGTATGTATTAGTATTAGTATTAGTAGTATTAGTATTAGTTGCCAAGACGGTGGGACTTGGAATCACACAGGAGACTAGTCAGCCTCTATATCTACCTGTTAGTTTTGGGGAACGGCCGTGAGGAATTGTCTTGATTGGGTTAATTGAGACGGTAATACTCAGACTAAAATTAGGTGGTACCATTCCCAGGGCTTGAATCCTGGAGTGAATAAAAAGAAGAAATCTTGCTACGTAGAAACATACATTGCTCCCCTTCCTGACTGTGTGTGCAGTGCGACCAGATGCTTCATGATCTTGCTGCTATTAGCTCTCTGCCACAAGGACTGTGTCCTTGAAATGTGGGCAGTAATGAATCCTTCTTCCCTTTGGTTGAATTTTCTCAGGGTACTCTTATCACAGCAACAGGAAATAAAATTAAATAATGAAATAGAAAACTTTTCAACCAAGCCACTTGAAAATATTATTAGGTCACTTTTTCTTAGTATGGAACAACCAAAATCTGAAAGTAACTCATATTGGTTTTGCTACTTTTTGAAGTAAAAAAATCATTTAAAGAAATTACCATATTGATCTTAGAAAATCCAGATCACCTAAAATCTATACTGAAAACTGATTTTGATTGGCCAAATTTAATTTCTGTGGTCTTTTAAATATTACTAATCTATCTCAGTGAGGAGCTTAGTAAAATTTCATTCTTAGTATTTACATGAAAGGAAAGGAAATGTAAGAGAGAAATATTTATTATTTATATGGTTTTGCTGTGAACTCCTTAAATCCACTGTCAAAGAAACAATCCATTTGAATGTCCTAAATGTTTGCTACATCTGACATTTACCAGCTTGTTTTCTTTGGAAAGCTCTTGCCAGGGACCAATGTACTTAACATAAGACAATCATGCTTCAAACATGAAGATATAATCTTAATTATATTTAATTCTGTTTTCTATAGTTCTGCATTCATGTGAAGGCCAGAGTCTGTGAAGAGGCATTCATCAGAAGAGAATGATGCATGTCTAAAATCAGACTCTTCTCTTTTTTTTTCCTTTTTATTAATTGGATATTTTCTTTAGTTACATTTCAAATGTTATCCCCTTTCCCTGTTTCCTCTCCGCAAACCCCCATCTCATCCTCCCTCCCCTTGCTTCTATGAGGGTGTTCCCCCACCCACTTACCCACTTTTGCCTCCCCACCTTGGCATGTGAGGCATTGAACTTAAGCAGCTTACATAAGCAACTGGAGCCATGGGTCACTCCATGTGTATTCTTTAGTTGGTGGTTTAGTCTCTGGGAACTCTGGGGGTTCTGGTTGGTTGATATTGTTGTTCTTCCTATAGTGTTGCAAGCCTCTTCAGCTCCTTCAGTCATTTCTCTAACTCTCTTTACAGACTTAATGGTATTATTCTAAAGTTTGTCTTTATCTTCTACTCTTCACAAGCTCATAAAGCTTCAATGACACAGAGTGACATTGACAGAAGAAAGAGGATAGAGAAACAATATAAACATGTGAAAAAAGAAACCATTGCAGAGAACTTTATAAAGTTAGTTAAATTCACCAAGATTATAATTTAAAAACTTCAAATCTCTAAGCAAACTTAATTAGTTCAATTATTTTAATATGAAGATATTACTACTAGTCCTTTGAGTTTTAAGGAAGACATATTTAAAGACTATTCCAGTTGTGATCATGTGCCTGTGTTCTGGTTTCCCTCCATCATTAAGCTCTGATTAAACATATTTTTCTAACTTTTTTGGAAGAATTTTTTATGATAACATGAAATGTGGTAAACCCTGAATTGTAAGGATTTATAGTGAAAAATAGATTAATATCATGAGGTATCCAAGACTAAATAACTTACCATTTCTTTATTTATTTTCCCACACAAATCTCTTAGGTTAACTCTTTAGGAAAACACCCCTTAAATGTACTTTCTAAGCAGAGAGAGGGATTAGTTCACATAGGCTTTAGGTTTCAATGTTCGGAATTTCATTCTGAAACTCAAAGTTCTACCAAACCATACCTGACATCTCACCTTTGCAATGCACCACAGTGTGCAATTTGGCGAGCAGCAGTGCTCCCTCAGGCTTGACACACCCAGAGTTTACAGGAAGCAGGGTTGGGTCTCACTATTTAAGACAAAGCTAACAGTGTGTCTGTACGTAGGTTCAAGCCACGCTCTGAGAGTGAAATATGTGGATATACACCTACATAACTCATCCTTTAAAAAAAAGGACTCAAGTTTTGCTTGTTTTGAGACCACTATGTAGTTCATTCTGGCTTCAAACCTGATTCCTTATACTCTAAGCTTCTTGAGAGAGCTGAAATTCCAGGTTGTGCAATGACACCTAACTCTATGTATGTATTTCATTTCCATCTCCGAAAGGTCACTGTTGCTCAGGGTTTTTTTTTTTTAAACAACATTTTTGCCAGATCCACACCACCACTGGTTTCAGTTTGCTCTCAAAGCTGCCTGATGGAGGAGTGCTTTCCCAGTTCCTGCTGACACTCTGTAGAGGGCAGCCAGCATCACTGCCTGCAATGCTTCTTACCTGAATAATAAGGAAGCATGGATGCCTCGTGTTCACCATCCAGGTGGCTACTTTACCCTCAGGGTAATCTGTCACCTTGAAGGAAAAACTATCCCAGATTCTCTTCACAAACTGTTCCTCTCTTTCTTGAAGCAATCACCGGAAGACCTGATTGGAGTAGCCTCACTTGGGAAAGTTCTAAAAAAAACAAAACAAAACAAAACAAAACAAAACAAAACAAAACAAAACAAAACAAAAAAACCAAAAAAACCCAAAAAAAACAAAAAACAAAAAATAAACTAAGAGATTTTCAGGGCAACCCATGTGTCTGGAGTTACAGCCACAGCTCCTGAGATGCCCATGAAATGCTGAGAAGTTTGAATCTGGAACCTACCTCTTTCTGACTTCCCTTCTCAGTTTGTAGCCAAAAATTATTTTTATTTTCTTTTTCAAAAATTTATTTATTTCATTTATATGAGTACTGCTGCTGTTTTCAGACTCCAGAAGAGGGCATTGGATCCCATTATAAATTGTTGCAAGCTATCATGTGGTTGCTGGGAATTGAACTCAGGACCACTGGAAGAGCAAGCAGCCAGTGGTCTTAACTGCTGAGCCACCAAATTATTTTTTAACACGTTACTCTCCACCGTCTTAAAGCCTGTCATATGTTCCTGGTGACACAAAAATTTACAACTTGCATTTGATTTGAAATGATAAAAATGCTCAAAATATCTGAATGAAAGAAGAAAGATACAGGACTTATTAACATGGGCAGAAACATTTGTATAACTGCTTAAATCAGGCTGTTGCAGTTGGGTATTCCATCAGTGTGTAACTTTGGGTCATTTCCAAATGACAGAATTTAAAACAAAGAGGAACAGTCTCATCCGTCGCATCAAATAAAAGTCTAGAAGTGTAAAACGTAGCATCTCAATCCAAACTAATCAGTTTTCAATAATATTGAGTTAGCTGAATAATCTCTAAATTTCTAATTTTTGTTGTTGTACTTGGTCAAAAAGAAACTCATGATTTATTTCATAGTTGGTGCATCTCCCATTTTGTCATATTTCTACCTTTTTTGATTGTGAAAAATGCTGTAGTCATACCATAATCTCAAAAAAAAACCCAATTAAAGTTCAAAATTGAGAATTTCATACATCCATATAAAGCATTTTGACCAAATCCACCCCTATGCACCCCAACACCACTTTTATTTGTCTCTTAACTCCATGTATTCTCCTCACTCACTTTTAAACCCATTGAGTTCACATAGTGCTGCCTGCCTGTGAGTATGAGTGTGTGTGTGTGTGTGTGTGTAGAACCATCTACTGTATGGTATGTGTAGCCTCTCAGGGACTGCAAACCTCCAGCAGGCATCAATATACAATAGTGCTTCAAATAGGGGTAGGGCTTCATGAGATTCTCCCCCATCCAGAGTGATATTTTGGCTGGCTGGATTTTGTGCAGGTTTTGTGTGTGCAGTTACAGTTGCTATGAATTATTTGTGCAATAGTTCTGATGTATCTGACAAATAGTGATTTGTTGAATAAGTCCCCTACTCCTGACTCTTCCACAATGATGCCTGAAACTTGGATAGAAGGGCTATGATACAGATGTTCCCCTTAGAGATGAACAC
Organism: Grammomys surdaster; assembly: GCF_004785775.1. Taxonomy (NCBI): domain Eukaryota; kingdom Metazoa; phylum Chordata; class Mammalia; order Rodentia; family Muridae; genus Grammomys; species Grammomys surdaster. The sequence continues at coordinate 562,634 of NW_021604622.1, forward strand.
TTTAGCAGTCTCTTAATCTATGCATGCTGAGAAGTTTTGGGTCTCTGTATTAATTACCATCTATTATAAGCCAAAGTAGCTTCTCTGATGAGAATTGAGAGATACACTGATCTATGAGACTGAAGATAAAAATATAGTGGTCAGTTTATTACTGTGTCCATTTCACAGAATAACAGTACTAGGTTGTCTCCTAAGGCCCATGTCCTAGCCAACCATGGGTTTCTGGCCCAGTTAATGGTATTGGGCACGTGCTCTGTCTTTCATAGCAGTCTTTAAATCCAGTCAAGAAGTTAGCTGCCACCATAACATCAGTGCCACTATTGTACTAGTAGGCATATCTTACATGGCCAGTCATTATGGCATCTTGCAACCTCAATATCTGGATAAGGTTGTTTGCTACTTCTACCTGGTAGTGAGCATAGCAAATCTCAGCACTATGAAGTCTAGCCAGTTCAGATAAAGTTTCCAGTTTAGTAACAGCTTGATTTCTCCAAGTCCTATGACTCAAATAAGTGGTGTCTTTAACAATGGTTTTACCACGTGTTATGGAGGATAATCAAGAACAATGGTAACAATGGTCATTGACCCTACTGACCCACAACTTGAGAAGAGGTAACATACCTGCTCCTGGGCTTTTTATCGGATAATCTATGTTGTTTGGAAGAAACACTGTTTTCAACTTAAACTCCCTTTATATATGCATATGCAGATACAAATGCTGCTGTAGGGTTTCCATTGCTGTGAATAGACACTATGAACTCGGCAACTCTTATAAAGGAAAACATTTAATTGGCCCTGGCTTAGTCCATTATCATCATGGCAAGACTCATGGAAACATACAGGCAGACATAGTACTGTAGAAGGTGTTGAGAGTTCTACATCTTGACTGGCAGGCAGCAGAAGGAGATTGAGACACACTGGCCAATTCTTGAACTCAAAGCCAGCCTCTAGTGACATACTTCCTCCAACAAGGCTATACCTCATTATACTGCCATTCTCTATTAGCCAGGCATTCACCTCTGTGCAAGTGGTCATACCTATTCAAATAATACATATATACATACACATACATCTTATACATAATATACATCATATACATCATATATGCATACACATCATATACATCATATATGTATACATATACATGAAATATCTATAGTAGTAGGTTTCGATGCAAGGTTTTCAAATGTTATGTTATTTGTCCTTCCCTATTCTGGATCTTCTACTTTAGCCACTGGCCCCCTACATCATTTAACCCTTACCATCCCATTGTTTCTCTTACCTGCTTCACACTACCTACATTCTGTCTTTATCCCACTGAAATCTTCCCCCATGACTGCTTTACTGGTTTCATGACTTCTATGGGTACTCCAGTTTAAATATGTGTATGTACATTGTTTATCTTTCTGGGTTTGGGTTATCTCCCTCAGAATGACTTAACCAGTGCTATCATTTATCTACAGATTTAACAATGTTCTTTAAAGATGAATAATATTCCACTGTACATTTTCATTAGCCATTCACGAGCTGGTGGACACCTGGGCTGTTTCCATCTCCTATATAGTGTGAATGAAGTCACAGTGAACATATGTGAGCAGCAGTATTTGTAGCATAATATAGAATCCTTTGGAAATATGGTAGAACATAGTATAGGTAGAACATATGTATAAGCTTCATACTGATTTCTATAATGGTGGTACAAGTTTTCATTCCTATCAGCAGTGAATAAGTTCTCACTTCCCCACATCTATCCCAACATTTTTTGACATATTTTTATATTAGCTACTCTAAATGGAATAAGAAGAACTTTCAGTGAAGTTTTAATTGGATTTTCTTGATGACTAAGGATGCAGAACATTCAAAAATGTTCTCAGCCATTTGCGTTTCTTCTTTTCCAATCTATTTATTCTCATGTCCCCAGTTTTAACTGGGTTGTTTTCTTGATGTTTAGTTTTGTTTGCCTTTTTTTGTTTGTTTGATTGTGTTTTTTTTTATTCTTTGTATATTCTAACCCTATATCCAATGTATAGCTGGTATCTTAGTTCCTTTTCCATTACTGTGATAATACCTCATGGCCAGGGAAACTTATAGAAGATTTGATTTAGAGCGTATGGTTTCAGATAGAGTCTGTAACCATCATGGAGAAGAGCATGGAAACATAACTCCGGAGCAGTGTCTCAGAGTTTAATCTTGATATATACGCATAAGGCTCAGAGAGGCGTATGCAAAGAGAGCTACCTGGGAAGAAGTAATGTGCCTCCTTCATCACAGCTGTACCTCCTAATCCTCCCCAAACAGTTCTACCAGCTGAGTACTGTGTATTCAAATATGTGAGTCTATGGGGGCCATTCGCATTCAATCTACCACAGGTGGTAAATAATAATAAATTATTATTCCTACCATTCTGTATACTGCTTCTTCAATCAAATGATAGTTGATGGTGTCCTTTGCTATAAAGAAGATTTTTAGGTTTGTGACTTCTCTTTGACACCTTGTTGGTCTTAATGTCTTTGCTCTGAGGACCTATTTAGAAAGCATTTTGCTGTGCCTATAATCTGAGTATCTTCATTACTCTCTCATCTGTCAAATTCAGAAAATAAGATTTTTATCGTAAAGTCCCCAATCCAAATTGGTTTGAGTTTTGTTTAAGGTGAGAAACAAGAATCTGCTGTTACGTCTACATGGAGTGGTCCAGTTTGACGGGTACCATTTGTTAAAGACGCTGCTTTTATTCCAATATGTGTTTTTAGCCTACTGTCGAAAGTCAGAAAGCTGCAGGAGCATGCGTATGACTTATTATGCGTATTACGTATGACTTCTCATATTCCATTGATCAATAGGTCTGTTTTTATGCCAGTATCATGCAGTTTTTATTACTACATTTTTGTGATATCTTTTTTCCCAGTTAATGGCTTATAGTACAGATTTTAGGACCTTGTTTAGAAGCTAATTTTAAAAAGTTGGCTACTATAGTGGTAGGCACTTAAATTTATTCATTGCATCATGTTAAGTTACAATGTTCCTATAAAATCTGTCTGTATAATTTTAAATTGGCTGTTAAGTGTTGATTTTATTTTCTAGTCATTTTAATGTATCTACCCCTCAAATAACCTCATCAAACATGCTGTATATGAAAACCTGCATCCTTAACATCTCATTGTTCATATTTCCAACAATTATTTAATATAGTTGAATTCAAAATAGTTTTTGCCTCATTGAAGGTCACCCTATCTCCTTTATGTTTATAATAATGAACTTCAGTCAACTCAGACCCATTAACTTCTTCCCTGAGGGACTAGATTTTTTTCATGCTTGTGAATACTGGGTCAAACAGTATGAATAAGCACAATAGCATATGTATCTTTTTCAGTTGCAATAATCAGAGTTACTAATCAGTTAATAGGAGTAGTAGCTCTTGGAAAGTGGTGTCATCAGTGATAATGTATGAAGAATTAAGTTTTACAATTATGTACTATGTATGACAATGGTGGAATGTAAGTTTTAGATTTAAATATTTTATATATGTATGTATGCATGTATGTGTTTCAGAGTTAAGGGTCAAATCAAGAGTTTTGGGGGTTCTAGGAAAGCCTTCTCCTATTGAACTGTGTGTGCCATTATGGTTGGCTACTATGAATTATTTAAAATTTCCTTTTTGTAGTCAATTATATAGTGAGATATGTTATTTCTTAACAGATGGCTATCTTACTTAACTATAAATGTAAGAATTATGTGGTTAAATTTCTTGCAAAATCATGATTGATGTTGTGACTTCTGTGTTTGCAAATCATTACTCACTTTGAGAAGTGTTCCATTTCCCACTTTCCTCACCATGTGTGTTTTTTCCAGACTAACTTGGAAGCTGCATGCTTACTAAATTTGTATTTTAGGAAGGTAACTCCATAATTTCCTCATTTCATAAGAAAATGTGTGAGAGGAAGTCTTCAGTTTTCTCATTTGTCCCATTGTCTTCTGCTGGGCTTGGAAGATTACAAGCTCCCACCCAGAAAACTGAGGTCCGAGCCATTTGCAGTCTCCTTTTAGGCTTTTTCTGTCAGTGGCTTTGTGATTTATGATAGATCTCGAAATCTATCTTATTTAGAGATACAACTGTCTTTACTTGGGCCAGAAAAGAAGCTCTTAAGTCATCTTGCATTGATAACACATTCTTCTTTGATATGGCATAAATGTTGTAATAATTTCTGCAGTGTTTAAAAGCACATTTGTATGCAAGCTCTTTTTTTATATGTTTTCAAAGACACTGTGATTCCAAATATAGCAATTAACACACAGTAAAAATATTAAATTACTATTCTAACACATATCCATTTCTTAGAAATGTGCCACTTGTCTTTAGATATATTTATAAAGGCATCTGCACATGTACTCTTAATGTTTTATCAGATGTTGTTTTCAATTTGACTTTAATAATTAAATAAAATGTGCCATGTGGTAAAATGATTTAACATTCATGTTAACATGGTGTATTGTATGAAAAATGAGGTTCACATTTTAGCTTTGTTTATTAGACATACATGTTTTATATTAAAAAGGGTTAAATTAATAAGTGAACAGGCCATCATTTTAAAAGAGAATACTTCTGATGATTAGGAATACATATGATTATAGTGATTGTTAGATACACAGAAGCTAGTGGATATTTTAATATATCACATTAAAGTGTAACCAGAGGATATAAACATAGGGCGGTCTATACCTGTGAACTTTAGTTTACTATTTATAATTTTCTGACAATACAAGTTGCATATATTTATTTTAAATTCATCCTGAGATAAGTAAAAAAAAAATCTTAAACTTCCTATTGATTTTTTATTTAGTTGTTTATGCCATACTAAAAAAATGGTCAGTTAATTTAATAATTATTATTCTATTAATTTTGAAAATATGAATTGGTTAAGCATTAAACTAACTAATTAAGCTTAACACTGAAACTTTACGCATTCAATCCTGAAATGTATGGAATTTGCTTGTAAATAATGTAGATTGAAAGGCAAATATGTGAAAATAAAATTTTAAAATATTAAATGCCAACTATGGTTAAGAACCAAAAGATGCATTTAGTATTTTCTATCCAAATGATTTAGTTACAGGCATGTAATGTGACAACATGTCCAAAGCAAATTGTGCTAACTGTGTTCAGCACTAGGGCTGTGGACAGCTACTCTGAGGCTCTCCAGTTTGTAACCAATGCAGGATCTTGACATTCTACTGCTATTTTATTCTTAATTTTTGAAAATACAAATAATTTTGTAAAATAGAATGAAACACTTTGCTTTATTCTCATTCTTAAAACCTCTTTGTCAGGCACACTATAGTTGCTTATAGGTGCTATAAATAACACAGTATTTGCTTTTGTAGAGTATACAGCAAGATTTCTGTAATGCATAGTTATATTTACTTCTTGAGCCCAATTGTAAAAATGAAGAGCTTTAATATTCAATATTTAAATTGTTTAATATTTAAATTTCCATGAGGTTAAAGGTTGAATAGGGACATAGACACTGTCACCCAATGTCTAGGCTCATGAATCAAAACAGAAGGGAAAGTGAAGTGAGCTCTACATAAGCATATATGTTTCTATTTCCTGACTGGAAATAGACTGGGTGAGCTATGACATCACCCATGCCCTCACACCTCCATCAGTGTGCCTTCCGTATCATGTTGAATTCTACTATCAATTTATGATAAATCATTCCTCTCTTAAGTTTCTTCTTGCCAGGTATCTGTTTACAGCAACAAGAAAAGCAACAAGGGCCATACAGAGTTTTAAACAGAAGATTATTACTAACTCAAGATGAATGTTCAATGTTTAAAGCAAATTTTTGTTAGTCAAAGTTACAGTTAGAGACAAGTATGGTGGAGCAAACTTATAATATCAACACTTGGGGAAAGAAGGAGGAATATCATGAGTCCAAGTCCAACATCCACTGACCAAAGTTGGTGCCAATCAAGCTACATAAGATGCTGTCTCCAAAATTAAACAAAATAAAACTTTATAAAAGGCTATAATTGTAAGTGATGAGAAGCAGCAGCATAAAACCTGAAAAGGCACAAAATATCAAAGTCCATAATATGGTATGTGCCAGTACTGAATGGAGTTTCCTGAAGAGTCAGATGCCTGTTCCTCTCACATCACATCCAATTTTCTGACACAATTTTCCATGGGCCAATGCATAGTTTTGAGACTAAGATGAAGTCTAATCATCAGACTCATCTCATAAGGAGTAAGTGTCCTACAGCACAGGCAAGTCTGCCAGGAAGCTCTACACATAGATACTTGCCTTGGGGATTTGCAACATGAGGCTGAAAATGGAAATAGAATGTAAGGCCCTGCAGCAAGAATTATCTTCACTTGTTTGTAGCTGTAAGACAGTTTGAGAATGTCAAGATTGTACAAAAGGTCTTGCTGGCTCACCTGTGCAAGAACATCTATGACCTACAATAAAAAATTATTGTATCAGCTCCTTTCCATAAAATATAAATAAAAATGTTACTGATAGGAAGCACAGGTCAACATTAGCAATGACATTCAACATTGTCAACATTGAGGAACCCTAGATAAATTATACTACTCTGTGTCCTGCTTATTGTTGGGAAGAGGAAAATACTTCATGGCATCAGGAATTGTGCTAGTACTATCACAAGGCCTTATAAACTTGTTATGGAAATATACATAATACAGTTTCATTCTGTAGCTAGGTTATTGTGCTGCCTCTCTGCAGCAGATAGCAGATCAAATGGGATTTGATCAACTTAAAGTGTGCTATTTATAGCTATTGCCTAGAAGATAAACTGTCAAGTAATGAGGTCTCCATAATCAATCAAATGAACATAATACTGCTGTCCAACAGTCAATGACATCCCAGCTATTATAAGTGTATATTTGAGTAACTCCAAGTATATGCACCACACTGTGCTTTGTCATACGTCATTTCCCGAATCCTCCTTGACCTCTCTCCTTATAGTCAATACTCATTTCTGTTTCTATATACTGGACTAATCAGGAAACTAAAATTGATGGATTCATATAGTATTTATCTTTTGGTATATTTTCTTCAAATTTCCTCTGTTTTATAGCACATATTAGCACTTCATTACTTTTCAAAGCTGAATAATACTGATCTACTTATTGATCAACATCTATTGATCAATAATGCTGATCTATTTATTCCTTGTGATTATTTGAGTTGCTCTTGACTTGTGCCAAGTGCAATATCATTGATATAAACATTGTAAGTTTTATCAATGAAGAGAATAGCTTTTTCTGATTCATTCTTTTCATGAATCAGTGCATTGACCTAAAATAAATTTTCTCTTCTTTTTTGGGCTATTCCCATCCCTAACAATCTCTGCTTTGCAAAACCATATATTTTGTAGTAATGAACCACTAGAGACCTAGAAGAGTACAGAATGTTGTTTTCGAATGCCACTACTCAATTATCAAGATAACAATGTGGAGAAGACAAAGGAAAACTGATAGAAAGGCAAAGTAACCAGTTGATTTCTTAAACCAATCTTTCTTTCAACATGTATTTTCAACAATAAGGTCTAAATTTTTTATGATTTTTCGGTTTAATGAGGAGGTAAAAATAGAGATATTGAAGGAAGTTTTTCTAGTAGTGTGAGAGACATATCTACATAACTTATTTATCCATCCATTGAGGGATCATTTGGCACCTTTTCCCCAGAACATGTATTCAAAAACTTCAAAGAGTTCAGTGACTTTATGTTTCATTTTCTCTCTCTAGGACAGAACACATACAAAATAGTCAATAAATATTAATGAAATAAAGGAGTAAAGTTAATTGTTAGAATGAAGTTGTACATTTTAGTCACTGTGACATCCTTTTTAGAATGCTAAATAACACCATTTCTGCACCAGCTGTCCTTTAAGATCAACTAGGGAGCTAGAAACATGATCCTTCACAGCTATAAACATAGAACAATGGCTGCATAGAGGAAAGAGAGATTACTTCTGTCTGTGCATGGTATTGTTGTTTGAATTGTGTCTTAGTTAGGGTTTCATTGTTGTGAAGAGATACCATGACCAAGATAATTCTTATAAAGGAAAACATTTAATCAGAGCAGACTTGCAGTTTCAGTCCGTTATCATCATGATGCGACACAGCAGTAGGCAGGCAGGCGCACATGGGACTGGAGACGGAGCGAGTTATACATCTTGATCCCCAGGCAGTAGAAGATTGTATGCTACATTGGATGTAGCTTGACATACAAGACCTCAAAGCCTACCCCCACAGTGATACACTTCCTCTAACAAGACCACACCTACTCCAACAAGGCCAAACCTAAAAGTACCACTCCCTATGGATCAAGTATTCAAACACATGAGTCTTTAAGAGCCACATCTATTTGGTGGTTTGGATTGGTTTGGCTACTAGGACACATGGTAAGGCATTTGCAAATCGGAATTGTTTAGTCTAGAAAGAATCCTGACAGATGAAAGCCTGAAGGGCATGCATACCATGAGCAGGAAGAACAAAGGCTGAGAAGCAGAGCAGGGAACTAACTCCAGTGTTCTGAATCCTCATTCTGTCCCATAAACTTTAAATTTTCTTTCTTAATTTCAGCTTCATAGGATTCCCATTTTCCCATCTCCAGCGACAAATCGCCTTTCTTTATGCATCAGGAAAGGAAAATGTAACACACAGCACCAAGTGTGAAAGTCTAAGTAAGAATCTAGGTCTCCGGATCTCACGGCTTATCATTCCAAGTCTCTAAATTTTATCTGTGAGCTTTAGGTAGCTTTTTCTGGATAACTTATGAACTTTAGATACAGAAAGAAAGGGGTCAAGACAGAGAATTCCCTAGTATTAAACTAATGGAACAAAGAGAGTCTTGAAATATTTGGTTAAAATCCGGACTTCAAATACAGTAAATTTCTTTGGATGGAGTATCTAGGTAGATGTTGTAGACAATAAGAAATTCATCTTCCTTGATGTAAATGTTACAAAGATTATTGCCCTTTGTGTGTGTATTTATTAAGCTTGACTCTAAAAAAAAAATGAATTTGCAAACATTGCCTTAAAAAGCAGTTTGATTGAGTTCCTTGAAGCAGATGGTCCCTTCTGAGACATTATCTGACCTAAATGCATTGTAGTGTTTCCTGACCTGTAATAACTCTTATTTTCCCTAACTCAATCCAAAGTCAATTTAGATTAAAAATAAAACTTAGTTTAGCAATTAAGGGAGACCATGAACTGACTGAGGAGATAAGGCAAGCAGATACTGCCATCTTTACGGGTAAGACTGAGGAGGTAAAGAGATGTTTGAGAGGAATAGCAATTTTTTAGGTACTCTGCATGGTGTGAATTTGATGGACAGTAAGTTTCAGGGGTCTTCCTAGTTTGAGTCACTTTACTTTTTCCACATACACTTAAAAGACTTAAATAGTTTTTTTAAATGAATGATCATGAGATGTTTATTGTAGCGCTTCAACTATGATTTTTTTTTAAAGGTAGGTATGTATCCTAGGTAGTTTAAACTGTCAGCTTCATGTAGCCCAGACTCATTTGAGAGACAAACCTTGACTGAGGAGTCAGCTAGATCACATAGGCCTGGAGGGATGCCTATGATGCACTTTCTTGATTGTTAATTGACACAGGAGATCCTAGCCCACTGTGAGCCGGACCATTCATAGGCACGTCGTTGTTTGTATAGGAAAGCTGCCTATGCATGAGTAGGCAAGGGAGCAAGCCATCTAAGAGGATCCTCCTCCATGCTTGTTGCTCTACTCTCCTGACTGCGTGTTCCCTGCTCTGAGGTCACAATGGACAGAACAGCAAGCAGGGCGACCTTCAGGTTTCTGCCTTAGAGTTCCTGCCTGGACTTCCCTCAAAGATAAACATAATGTGGAAGGGTACTATGAAATAAACCCTTGCCTCCTCAAATTGCATTTGGTTAAAGTGTTTTATCACAGCAACTAAATGAAACTGGAATAATAAATGGCACCGCACAATGAAACTTCAATGGCATTCCTCATGTTTGTGGGTAGAAGAATTCAGACCCATCTCCTCAACGTGCTTGCACGTATTAAAAATGCAAGACAAATACCTCTGCTTTTCTCTCTTTTTATTTCTAGTCATTGTGCGTGTGATAGTCTTAATGGCAACAGAATTACAGAATAATAGGGTCCTAAAGAGATCTGGGAATTGGTATCAACCTCTGTATTAGTTTTCCAGTGAGTGGGATGGAATTTTTTAATACCGCACAAATTGGCTGAGTTGTGATGACTAGCTGTTCAAACCCTGACATTAGCTTTACAGTGAATGTGTTGATTTCTTCTGTGTCACAACTTGGCTGAGTTATGATGGTTAGCTATTTGTTCAAATGCTACAGTAGACACTGTTCTGCAGATGTTTATAGATAAAGTAGCGTCTATAATCATTTTGAATGGAGCAGATTACCTGCTACCATATGGGTTGACCTCATCCAATCAGTTGATGGCCTTAAGAGCAAACACTGAAGTTTCCCAAGAAAGAAGCTATTCTACTTTAGGGACAATAATCTTTTATAAACTGTTTCCTAAACTTTTTAGGACACATCCTCACAATGCAATTGGATAAAGAGTATTTTTAAAGTACATCTTACAGAACAATACCTCCCAAGTTGCATAATTAGTTGACCACCCTGGAAAGAATACTTTCAAAGTCTAGAACAGCCTCAAAATAGAGAAAGAAAAGTGAGTGTACAGATCCTGCTACTTCAGCAAGCATCTATACTCACTCCTGGAAGCATCACCACAAGTCTCTCAGTTGTCATGACTGTGCAATGGACAAAACAGGGCTGACTGACAGGCACGGGAGGATTTTCCTCACACACGGAGTGGCTAACTCTCCAATGTGATTCTGAGTTGCTGATTCCAAAATGCTGCCTCTAAAACACTAGCATTAGTCAGAAAAGCAGTTCTTAAAGATCTCTTGGCCAACAAGCTGAACGAGAGATGATTCTCATTCTAGCTAAAAGCATACGAGGATCCATTATGCTAGTGAGAATGTAAAGAGTTCTTCGAGCAGGAGTTTCAGTACATCTCATTCTCATTCTAAAGATAGACCAACCATGTCTTCAAGACACTATGAACTGTTTCCATGGGGAGAATAAGAAAACTCGATTAAAAGAATTAGACATTCTCTCTCCTCCCTCTATCTTCCCCAATGTAATTTCGAGTAGATAGGGAATTTTCTTTGGTCACAGCATCCTTGTGCAAAATAAAAAGGCTCTCGGGCTTTTAAAATGTTAAATGGGTTTACTGAACTGAAATGATTATTCTCATGTTTCTTGATGCCGTCTCTCCAACCTTGATTCTAATTCCTTCAACCTAATAGTATTTCCTCTGGGAAAAGAATTTACACACCCCTCGGCAGGAAAACAAGCCCCTTTTGCCCATCCTTAGTCTCTGAGTGGCGAAGGCCCAGCACATGCTGACTCTGACTCATACAGCTCTGTCCCGGCCAATGCTGGTCTCGGTCACATTTGTAAGGCTTGATCCTTTCTCTTTCTCACTGGGGAGCAGGTGCACCCAGACAGTTCTCTGGAGCCACACTGAGTGATTTCTCTCTAGAGAGACACAACTCTCTAGTCTGCCAAGGAATTAAGATCCAAGCAATCACATAGATCACTTCAAATGGTGCCAAATACATTCCACCAAATGCTACTGGCAGTAATTACAGCATGTCGTTGGGAGATGTGATTTTCTTCCAGCCCCAGACTTTCATCTTATCCTGAGTGTCATGAAAGCAAAAAAGGGTTTGCTTCACTCACTCCCCCAGAAACAGAGGGTCATCACAACCTGTAGCAATGCTTCTTGATTTGTGAAATGTCTGGGACCAGGGATTAAGAACCTTCCTGCTCACCACGTGTATCAGCTCCTTAAAAAATTAGGCAAAGTGATAAAGACCACCATTTTGTACAAATAAGTCCGAGGACTCTGCTGAGAAAGGGCAGACTCTGTTGTGGCTTAAGGAAAGGAACACTCTTTGGGAAGAATGCAAAGTCCTGAGAACCAAGGATGAGTCTGCTCTTCAGGAGGTAATAATATCCCAAAGTCTACCAGGATTTTCAGATTCGACCTCAAGACTGCCTTTCATGAAAACTGGACCAGGAACTCATACCAAGGGACAGAGAAAGACTAGGGACAAAGCAGCTCGGAAAACGAAGTTTTTAAAAGGATAAAGGACTAATAAGAAGAAGCGGTGGGGAGCTGCAGAATAGCAAGGAAAGGCAGAGCCACCTAGGAGGGGTGAGACGGGAGGAGGGAGTCTGGAGGGAGGGGAAAGAGCAGAGAGCAGAGCACGGACGTCAGGAACAAAAGCCCCGGCAGTGGAGTCTGGCAAGGCAAGGAGGGAGCTTGGGGTGTTTTTGAATAATTATTAAAATGAGCATGTGTCTGCGCCATCCTGTGGGTGTGGCGCAGAGCGGAGTGTAAACTCTAGCCGGGCCGAAGCAAACATTGGCTTAGCGGCAGCAGCTGCCAGCCTGTGCCTAGGAGTGTGGGGACTAGCGCGGCGGCAAGCAGACCGGCACCATGGCCTCGTCTCAGGGGAGAAACGAGCTGAAATTCGCCGACTGGATGGCAACTCTGCCTGAGAGCATCCACAGTATTCCCCTCACCAATTTAGCCATCCCAGGTAGGTGCCCGCTGCCCTTGCCCCGCCCTGCTTCATTTTACACCCAGTGCTAACTTCCCTCTGTGTCTGCGGGAAGGATACTCGTCCAGGGGGTGGGTCCCCTGGTTTTCCAAATCTTGGAAGACCCCCGGCACCGAGGAGTCAAGGTTACTGCTTCCCCTGGGCTTCAGAAGCGGGCTGTGTCCACAGGGCTGGGGCAGAGGAGAAGGTGGTTCCAGGATCGCGCCCTGAGCCCCTTGCTATGGTTTTCCCTGAAAATTCTGGCGGGGGGGTGGGGGGACTGGGGAGTAGGCAGGTCAGGTTCCTTAGTCTGTGGCTCCTTGGTGCGCTGTTGGAGGGAGCTGGCTCTCTTAAGAGTTCTGCTCCATAACATCATGGACTTGGGAGAATTTGATAGCTTCACTGTTAGAATCTACTGGAATCGTTAATATTCGTCCCCAGTCTCCTTTAAAGAGACAAAGCTCTTTCTGAAGAGTGATGAAAGTTCAGGGATCGGTGGCAGTAGCAGGATCACTGTCCTTGACAAGGAGGTGAATGGGGCAAGAAGCTGAAAGCAAGCCTTTCCTAATTGGTTTGGACTGGGAGGGAGTCTGGTCAAAGAGCTGCTTCAGGTATAGAGCTCCTGGGTCGGGAAAGCAAACCCTTGCTACATTTGCAGCTCCAGACAGAAGCCAGGCAGTGAGACTCGCGTGAACAGCAGCGTAGAGATGGGAATGATGAACAGATGGCCCCCGAAAAGGTGACCTAGCAGGTAGTCTGGAGGAAAGCAAGCTTAGAACAGCAGGGTATAGATATGTGGCATCGATAGGCTTTAGTACTGTGTGCGTGGCTTAGACCAGAGCACTGGCCAGGTTTCTGCACTGGCCAGGTTTCTGGGACGGAGCACACAATAGTCTCTAAGACAGGTATCTAAGAGGGAAGATTGTTTCTGGGCAGTTTCCGAGCGCGGCAGCTGGAGAAATGCTAACATTTTTTTTTTTAGCAATTTGGCCGAAGGTGTCTGCATGACCATTTTTACAAGACTAGGCTGGAGGGCAAATTACTCGTAGATAATCAAGCCCCTGCCCAGAGTAGAGATAAGTTTTTTAAGTTCTACCTTCTAGTCTACTTCCTCTAATCTGCCCTATCTAAAGCTGCACCTATGTCCTACCCCCCACATCACCCCAGGGGGGAAAACATGATGGAATTTGGAGGAAGAGAGTGGAAGCGAGACCTAAATAAGACAAGGAAGAAATAAAACAGGATTCTGGAAACAAACAAACAAACAAACCCCCCAAAACCCCAGTGTCCAATCAACAAGCGTTGGAACTAACCAGTAACAACTCAATTGTAGTGGATGTTTGGTAACAAGGACAGGCACAGGTTGTTGAGAGCTCTGTCCTCAGAAAAAGGTTGTGTCTGCCTTTACCCTTCCTTAACAGATGACTTTTTGGGACCCAGATATCTCTCTGGCAAAGCACAACCCAGCTTCCCCTCTGTATGGATTCCATATCTGTGAGTCTGGGGATTGCTCTTTTGAAGGAGTAGAAAGCACACAACTTTGCTACTCAAACTCCACTCTTCCTCCCACAGGTCTCCTCATCCTCCTTTACGTTTTATTTGATTTCTTAGACAGTTATTTTCACGTGGTTCTCCTGAACTGAGTTGGTAATAAGGGCAAGGACTGGGGCACTAGCTCTCTGTGAAGGCAATCTCTAGAGATTCAAGGGTTAAACGCCTGAGGTAGCATCCCAGCTCTGAGGGATGGAGTGATGCCACATTTAAAGCTTACCATAATGTCTGTAACACTTCACTTTTTCAAAGCCAACTTATGTCTGCTAGCTCACATCCTTCCCAACACTCTGAAAAGCAGGCAGTGCTAGAATTCCCGTTTCCATTTTCATAGACTAAAAACAAGCAATGTGCCCCTCAGAACAAAACAAAGTAAGATCCAGGAACTCAGTGCAGGCAAATGACCTAAAATCAGTTTAGTGATCCGATCTTTAAAAGCGATTTTTATTAAATATTTCCTAGGGATGCAGGGGTAAAGACTTTGCGAATTATGTAAGCCTAACTCCGAAGCAACAAGTTCTCAGTGAGGTAAGGAGTGAGATATCTGTAGAAATAGGGTAATTTTCCTTTCTCCTTCATGGGATTAAGTGGAACTCTGAGGTCAGAGGCTTCGATTTTCTGTTGGTCTTCTGGTAGAGATATAAAGATGATGGATTTGGATGATACGGAATTCTTTGTATTCTCAAGTCCATTTAGTGTAAAATTCAAAACAAATGACCAATAAAGCCTTGCAGTTTGACCCCAGTACTTTTGGGAGACACACACACAAACACACACACACACACATAATCAAAGTCATACATACACAGACACATACATACATACATACATACATACACACTGACACACACACAAGCACACAAAGACAGACACATATACATACTACATACACACAGACACAGCTCACAGGCAGAAAGACGGACACACACATACACACACTCAAAATCACACAGACACATATACATTCACACATAGATACACACAAGCACACAAAGATAGACACATATACATACACACAGACACAGCTCACAAATACAAAGTCTCTCTCTCTCTCTCTCACTCTCTCTCTCTCTCAAATATACGTTCCTGAATACCCATATGGTTTTGCAAAATAGGTTTAGCAGAATTCTTATTTATAAAACTAAGATTAAAAAGAGCCTGGTACCTTTCTGCATTATTCAACACAAAATTTTTTTTGGAGGAAAAAAGAAGACATTCAAATTTTGATAGAGCAGACTAATTGGAGACTATTAAACACTAATGGAATAATTGCCTTAAAATCATGCTAATAGCTTCCTGGCTGCTACATGTTTACTTGGCCAGTTGCTCTAGCTTGAATTAAGCAATTATCTCCACCATTTAAAACCACGTCTGTTGCACAACGCAAGTGTTTCTGAGGAGGGGAACTGCTGCCCAGTCATCCTTAAAGCTTTGGGTTTTCTTAGGTGAAGCAGATAGAGGGTGAAGAGCCAACTAATTATGAGGCCACCTACCTGGGGCAGCTGCCTCGTAGTTCCTTATCCTATAGCCAAGAGCAACCTGTGTGTGTGTGTGTGTGTGTGTGTGTGTGTGTGTGTGCTCTTGTCTCCACCATGTGTGCAGTTCTGGTGTCCTTGAATGTTTCTCAAATGTCTGTGTCTTGAATGCTTTCAGAACTGAGTCTCAGAGCTGTTCTGTATTTAAATGCTTCATGACTTGGGATGGGCTGAGCTAAACAATTAACTTAGTAGCTGGTGCTGGTAAATTTTTAAAATTTATTATTCAATGGCAAAATGCTGACAGAAGACACAACTGCTCAAATTTCAGACTTATTTGTCATTTTTTTTCTCTACAATGAAGCCAAACGCATTGCATTTGGAGTATGGATGATGCTGGCTTTTGGCACAAACAGGTCAGAGAGGATAAAACAAAATAAGGAAGCAGGATGACAAAGTATAAAATTCAAGTGAAGGTGAATCTGCTGTATATTCGTTATCTTTAACACAGAGTTTTAATACAACTCACAGTATTTCTAAAGCCATTAAAAAGAAATTTAACAAGGTAGTGTGTAATGTGTTGGTAGTCAGAGTCCAAAGTACAAACATACTGAGGGCTTGGCTTATAGGATGCATCTGCTGTCCGCTGTCTGATACACAATGAAAAAATCACTTACCCAGAGTCAAACTGACCACCAATAATGAAGAACTGATCAAAATGTTGTAGGATTGGGGTGTCAGAAAGAATGTGTGTGAGTTCTGGAACAGGGATCAGTGGATTATGTTTAAAGAGAAGAATGCTTTGTAAATCAGTGATTATGTGGGTAAATTTTATTGCCTTTAGAAAATTCCAACACCAACACAAAAGAACAGTTTTGTGGAAACTAAGCCCTTGCACAACTGATTTCTTGTCTGCTTTTACTTGTATTCATGTTCTTGCTTTGTTTTGTGTGTGTGTGTGTGTGTGTGTGTGTGTGTGTGTGTGATGTTGTATACCAAAGCAAGTGCCCCATCTCTTTGGGTTCTTATACAATTTTAACTTTCTGTCTCATAGTAATCCCTTCATGTTGCCCACATTCTTAGAGTGAACTTACCTCTTCTTCCTCTTTAATTTTTTAGATTCTTTATTTTATTTTTAATCATGTGCATGTGTTTTTCTGTGGGTGTGTGCACGTGACTACAGGTGCCTTTGGAGACCAGAAGTGATGAACTCCCCCAGAGCTGGAGTTACAGGCAATTTTGAGTCTCCTGACACAGTTGCTGGGAACTGAACTTGCGCCTTCTGCATGAGCAGTACACACACTTAACCTCAGAGCCCTCTCTCCAGCCCCCTCTCTCCTCTTTGCAATGTTCTATTTCTTCATTCATTGAAATGGAACAACCTATAGGGTTTGGGTGCAGAATCTACTTGAACACATTTCTAAAAATATGTGTATGTTTGGTCAGAATGATTATATGATGTAAATATTCCACCAATCAAAGCAAAACACATATACATGTGGAATTTTAATGTGTTCTATCAATGGTCTTCTAGGACCCTGTTCTTCAAGGCTGTCCAGCCAAGACCATCAGCTTCACCATAGGTAGATTCATGATAGAAATAGAGCATCTATATTCCACTTTTTAAAGTCACTTGATCATATTCTCCAATTTAACCAGATATCCAGCTGATTCATACATATGTTTGCACTCTAAAAAAACACTTTAGTACACTGCTAAAGGAGAGCTTTATCGTGTGAGTGGCAGAACCAAATTAAATATACATCTCTCTAGTAGGCTTTCTGCTCAACTATCCATGAGGGTTCAAGTTTTCAGTCAAGCTTAAAGGCAGAACTCCATATTTGATTCCAGGCTAATTGGTCAGGCTGGGAACATTTCTGATAACTGACATTATAGTTCATCATGAACCTTGAGCAATAAATGCTACTTAATTGCTATTTAAGTGTTCAGATTAGGCCACCGTGATAAATGTAAAACCTTTTCCTTCATTTCTTTAAGCCCTGCTGCTCACTGATACTGGCTATCAACAGCACTTAAGAACAGTCCATCTGGTGATACGGGTGGATACTGGTGCCAGCTTAAGGAAAGAAACATCCCTACATTGGTTCTGCATCAATTTGTTCTCATTCCTTATTGTGCACAGAAACATGGACTTATGTACTATTTATACGGTGGAGATTTGTTTACTTTATCTATGACTTAGGATTTTCAACATTTCTCTGGAGTGACAGTGTGACTTTATATTTATAAACATAAAATTTATTTAATGGTCATCATCAGAAAATGCTAAAAAAAAAACCACAGGTAAACAGTAAATTGATCTATGATAGAAAGAAAATAGTCAATCTTGCTTATATTTTACTTATCTATGTAAAGCATAGTTTTCATAAAATACAAACATACATGAATGTATGTATTAATTCACTTGTTTGAATATCATTTGTTTAGAACAATAAAAAAATGTTCTAAAATAGTTAAGTATCACTTATAAACGAAACACACACACACACACACACACACACACACACACAAAATCCTTCAGATGCCAAAGTCAATACCACAGTGCTTAAATGTTGAGGGTCATGTACTCCCAGAAAGCCACAATTTCACAACCTTATTTTCCAGGAATATTTTCAAGGAAATACAAATAAATAGATACATACTGATACACGAGAACATGCTCTAAGGACTACTAGCTTGGAACTAAAATCAGAGACTGGATAATCCACTCTCATTCATCCTAAATGGATTTCTGATTAGTTGTAAACATCCTGGGATTGATTCTAAATATGCTCCACAGGAATCACAAGTTTGACCACAGTACAGTCTAGGTTTTTCTACTTTCCTGTTTCAGTGAGTATTTGGGGAATGGAAATTTTTGCTACTTTAATATGCTGTGCTGTGTCTTTAGAGGCCCAAATTTAAGAATGTTAGTATCTAACAAGGATCAAAATTTCTGAGAGCTGACTTCCTCACTGTAAATGCTGTCATTGCTGGCATGGACTCTGCATCAGTGCTGATGCCTCATGGACCAGTACTGCCCAAGCCTTTACATCCCTTCATTTGTAGTTATTACCATTTGGTCCTGTGACTCAGGCTCCAGTGTAGAGAGATGGCAGAGGAGAGCATGTAGGGTAGAACTATTTTTTCTTCCTTAGTATCTTTGTTAGCTCAGTCTCTCGAAGTATGCACATATATAAGTAGGCACGTTGCATGTGAGTACAGTATGTGTGTGTACTACTTTGTTTTTACAAAAGCTATTTGAATTTTTTTCTATAGGGATACTTCTGGATGGTACAATGTGTTCATTCTTACATACAGGTCTGGATAGAAATAAAAGTACAATGTGAATTTTTCTTACCAATTAGTCTGAATGAGTGTTAAAGGAACCAAATAATCTGAGCAATCTGAAATAATTCTTAAGCACTCTACTTGTACGGAAATGATTAATGTGCTTTGGCCCTTCTAGAAAAGGACATTCATCACATACACACAGACACACACAGACACACACAGACACACACAGATAGAGAGAGAGAGAGAGAGAGAGAGAGAGAGAGAGAGAGAGTTAGTTTAATTACTGTTACTTAAGGGAAGAAACTGTCTCCTGAGAGAAATTTACCTGCTACTTACCAATAAACATTAGTTTTTGGAAACCCAAGACCTTTCCACCATGTTGGAAATGCAACAAACTCCTTGATGTGGTTATGCCAAATTTAATATGTTAAAACATATACTATATCTTTTCTGGTCTGTGTAGAGTTATTAGTCTCAGAAGGTTAACGACTAGAAAAGCACATAAAGCACATGCTCTAGAAGAAAGAGGAAATAGTGTTAAACCCAACACATTTCAGATCGAATTCTATTGCCAGAAGCTTTCTATGGCACCATATGCTTTCATTAAGCTCTGTTAAGAGAGGAAGATGGGTCAGGCTGAGGGGCAGGGGGAGGTGGTTAAACATTCCCAAGAAGCTTCCAGGATTAGTCACCTCCGGAGGTCAGGTACTGAAACAGATGGCCAGTGGATTTTGTTCGATGTGCTCATGCTATGTTCTTGTACCTTGTTACAGATTCTAGGAGTGGACAAACCTACAATATTCTATCTAAAATGCTAGCTCTTATAGTGCTTTATACATTTGCATACTTCCTGTGAATTAACTTTTAGGAAGCAATTATGTTTACCTTTGGTCATGATAATGATAATTCAGTTGTTCAGTTCAATAGAAGAATTTGTATTTTGAGAAGGAGAATGAGATATGGTGACTAGCTAGCTACTCAGCTTTCCTGAGGGTGTCCCTCTTACGCTTGCTGGGGAAGAAGAACATGTTTGTGATTTAGTCCTGGTGGCCTAATGGGAACTTTACCTCAACGCATGGGTCAAGCCGAACATCTGCGTTACCTCAGAGTAAAGTAAACACACACACTCCTTCCATGACCTAGCCTGAGCCATTTCCCAATAAAAAGTGTTCAAGGTGATGTCAAGGTCAGTTTGACGGGTATTGCTTGAGTCCTCTGTCCTCTAGGTCCTTGCCCTGGGAGACAGTGAGTGAGGAGGTGAAGAATCAGTGGCTGAATCTGGTGAGATTCTCAGCAGGTGAGAATGCAGCAGCAAGCTCATTCATTAATTCTTGCGGACCGCCCTTTATACCTTCCATTGGTCCCAAACAAATGTGTCCTCCAAGTGGCAGCTCCTGATTGGCTGTCACTGTCTGCATCACCAATCTCTAAGCTCTCAGGCAAGCTTCGGTTTAGCCTTCCTGTGGCCATTGCCTCTGTGGCTGGTGTCCCACTCGCTGTTTACAGACATTTATATGAAAACAGCCACCACCTTGTCAATGAGGGCTTCCTTTCCTCCTATAGATGGGAAAACTATAGGAATTAAAAATATCCAGTTGAAGAACTGCTGGAGTCACAGGACTCATGCAGAGCGACAGGACCAGTTCTGTTCTCAGGGATGATCCAAGCTACAGAAGTTGAGGACTTTGGAGGTTGAGGCATGCCATACGACCGATGGGGACTGAATCTGAACAATTTCTACCTGTCGTTCTTTTAATATTATACACACTGGATAATCAGGCTACAGGTCAGCAGGACCATTGCCATGGCAATGGTAGATTTCCCCTGTTTATGGGTTCAAAGTCAAGGTTCTGTAGCTTTTGTTAGTCTAGTGTATTTAGTAAGTTCTCATACCAGTGTTTCTCATACAGTTTTAATATGTCCCATCTGCTCACATTTAATAAGTTTCTAAGCAGTGCAATTTTATTTTTGATATTAAGTTATTTACCTGTCATCTATGCCTCATAGGAGTACTAGAGAGGAAGCGGTGTTCATGACACAGAGTCATCCTTCCTTTGCATTTTAACTCAAAATGGAGTCAAATGCGTCTTTTAAAATGGTGTTACCAAGGTCAAAGAACAGCAGGAAAACTACTGTTTTATGCAGTGTGGAGTAACCAGGGGAAGGCAGGATGCAGTTTTATCCTCCCAGTCATTCAGCATTATGTTAATGATATACCAGACTCACCTTTCTGTCTACAAAATGACTTTATGGTATTCATAGATATAACCTCTCTATAGTTAGGTGGTCCTCCTCCTCCTCCTCCTCCTCTTCCTCTTCTTCTTCTTCACTATATTAATCTCCTCCTCCTCCTCCTCCTCCTCCTCCTCCTCCTCCTCCTCTTCCTCTTCTTCTTCTTCTTCTTCTTCTTCTTCTTCTTCTTCACTATATTAATCTCACTATCTCTCACTGCCACAATAAAAATTGTTTCTGTTACAATAGTCCATGACCATTGTTTTCCTTTCTCCGTGATCTCATTTGACCCTCCAGCTGCAGTTGATATGGACCATGACACTCCTTGTCTTGAGGCATATGTCTAGGTTTGTAATTCACTTTATTTTTTAATTACCACTATAATATTTAACACAAGACTGACTTATATCCATTGACCAGCATTTTTCATTTCTTTTCTACCACCTTAGCAAGCACTGTTCTGTTATCTGCTTTTAGGAATATGTGTATCCTAAAAGTAGAATCATTTCATGTTTGTCTTTGTGTGACTGGTCGGTTTTATTTAATATAATGTCCTCAAATTTCATCCATTTAAAAAAAACATGTGTCAGTCTTTCATTACTCTTGAGAGTTCAATAGATAGAACACTTGGATCTGAGTGCTAGTTTTCCTTACACGTTTGGCTGACAAGACTTTTAGATTGTGAGCAATCCTCCAGGAAACACACATATGTACATCCAGTGTCAAGATTCTGACTTCAGTTATTTTGTAGAAAATACCCCAAGGTGGATCTTCTGGGTCATCCACCAGTGTCTTTTTAAAATTTTTTTCTCTTAGCTATTTTGTTTTTGTTAGAAAAATGTATGTTCTAGTTACAAGGCTGACTTTTTTAATTGGCTGCATCAGACTATTAAAATTATTTTAATAATTTTGCTATTTACTTGTAGGACTTCATCACATATTTTAGAAAGTGACCACTTATCAGACGTTACATGTAGGAATGTTTTCCTGACCCATAAGCTGCCTCTTTTCTCTTCTGGCCATTTCTTATGTCACATTGAAGCTTGTGCGTAGTCCCATTGAACAGTTTTTACTTATTATTTGATAGTTTCATATACTACATGTTATCCCCCAATTCCTCCCAGATCCTTCCCCCTCCCTTCCATTCTAGCTTCATGTTCTTTTTCTCTCAAAACAAAAGCAAAATACAAAACAAAAGAAAAAGCCACTAAAATATGAAGTTTGATTTGTGTTCCTCACTAATTTTGCTACTGCTGAGAATAAATCCTGCCCTGGAATGTGTATGACACACCCAATGTCACTTCATTAAAGAAAGCAGATTTCCCTTCTCCCAGCATTTGTGAATAGCTGTTTGCTGTAAGGGTGAGACTTTGTGTCCACTACCCTTCCTTCGTGCTGCTATCTGTGTCTACTTTGAACTTGAGTGGGTCTTGTAATGCTGTCCCAGTCTGTATGAGTTCATATTTTGTTGTATATGGAAAATGTTGTTTCATTAAAAAACCATCCACCATCTATGGTTCTTACAGTCTTTTTCTCTCTTTTATGTGATCCAAGAGCCTTGAGGGGGCAGAGTAATAATCACTCCCTATTCATAGCCAGGACTCTAAAGTCTCTCACTTGAGGCTCATTTTTCAATGGTTGTTCTCTGTCTTAATCACCATCTACTGCAAGAAAAAGCTTCTCTGGAGAGGGTATTTGTCATTGGGAGTTGTTTTATTGGTGTGTTCAGTTAGTAGAGTAATAGCAGTAGGCTTTTACCTGAAACCTGAGGCCAGATATGTCGTTAGTTAAGTTGAGCAGTTTTCATTTCAGAGCGTGGGTTTCCTTTTTCTTTCTCTCTCTCTCTCTCTCTCTCTCTCTCTCTCTCTCTCTCTCTCTCTCTCTCTCTCTTTCTCTCTTCTTTCTTTCTTTCTTTCTCTTTCTTTCTTTCTTTCTTTCTTTCTTTCTTTCTTTCTTTCTTTCTTTTTTCTGTTGTCCAAAGATTTATCACTAAGCCCAATTTCATGAATTTCTACCAAAAATTCCCACTAGTTTTCTTTTAACTTTTATAGTATTAGTGCTTACAGTAAACCTTTTGACCATTTTGAGTTCATTTGTTGTGTTCAGAGTAAAACAAAGCTCTAATTTTGTTTTTCTGCGTGTGGATATATGGTTTTCCTAATATGGTTTGTCGAAGATGCTGTCTTTTCCTCTTATTACAGTTATACTTAGATTTTAAATTTTTCAGAGCTTCATGTTGGCAGATGATACATTACAATTTTTATTGAACCTTTTTATTTTTGTTGGTGTGCACATCTTCATAATGATTCCTTAAAATCATTTCTATTTTGTGGCTTTAGTTGTTATGTCTTTTCTTTCAGTTCTAAATGAGTTTTTGTATTTATTCTTGGCTGAAATAGATGTTTGGCAATTTTGTTCTTCTTAAAAAACAATTTTGTAAGAAACTCGAATGGCCGAGAAGCACCTAAAGAAAGCATCCTTAGTCCTCAGGAAATGCAAATCAAAACAACCCTGAGATTCCATCTCACACCAGTCAGAATGGCTAAGATTAAAAACTCAGGTGATAGTAGATGCTGGCAAGAGTGTGGAGAAAGAGGAACACTCCTCCATTGTTGGTGGGACTGCAAGATGGTGCAACCACTTTGGAAATCAGTCTGGCGATTCCTCAGAAAATTGGACATAGCATTATCTGAGGATCCAGCTATACCACTCCTAGGCATATACCCAGAAGATGCTCGAACATATAACAAGGACATATGCTCAACTATGTTCATAGCAGCCTTGTTTATAATAGCCAGGAGCTGGAAAGAACCCAGATGTCCTTCAACTGAGGAATGGATTCAAAAAATGTGGTATATTTACACAATGGAGTATTACTCAGCTATTAAAAACAATGAATTCGAGAGTTTCCTAGGTAAATGGATGGAATTAGAAATCATCATCCTGAGTGAAGTAAGCCAATCACAAAAGAACACACATGGTATTCACTCACTGATTATCGGATATTAGCCCAGAAGCTTGAAATGTCCAAGATGCAACTCACAGGCCACATGAAGCTCATAAAGAAGGAAGACCAAGTGGGGGTGATTCGGTCCTTCTTAGAAGGAGCAACAAATTACTCAAGGGAGCAAATATGGAGACAAAGTGAGGGACAGAAACTGAAGGAGGGGCCGTTTCAAGACCACTCCACCTGAGTATCTATCCCATGTGCAATAACCAAAGGTAGATGCTGATGTGGAAGTCAGGAAGTGCATGCTGATAAGAGCCTGATATGGATATCTCCTCAGAGGTCTTCAAGAGTCTGACATACTCAGAGGCAGATGCTCACAACTAGCCATTGAACTGATCATGGGGTTCTCAATAGAGGAGTTAGAGTGAAGACTGAAGGAGAGTTGAAAGGATTTGCGGCACAATGAGGAGAGCAACAATACCAACCAACCACAGCTCCCAGGGTCTAAACCACCAGCCTGGGAGCACTTAGGGAGGGATCCAGCGCTTCAGTTGAATATGTAAGAGTGGAGGGCCCTTCTGGGCATAGGTGGAAGAAGAGAACCTTGACCTCATGAAGGCTGGATGCCCCAGGGGGTGGGAATTTTGAGGGTGGGGAGGTGGGAGTGGGGGGGGGAGTAGATAAAGGTTACATCCACAGAGAAGAAGGAGGAGGGGTGAGGGGATTGGAGGTTCCTGGGTGGGTGGGGGATGGGGTAAGGGGACAACATAGGAAATGTAAATAAAACATCCAATAAAAAAAACAAAAAACAATTTTGTTGGCTTTTTCTGTTTTATTTATTTATGCTTCTCTATTTATTATATCCTTTCCACTTCTAATTTGTTCTTTTTTGTTTGTTTGTTTCCTGTGATTTGAGTTTTCTTCTTTAATGTAGATGTTTTAAGCATTGGGGTATAGTTCAAATCCATTGTTTTAAAATTCAGTTTCTACATATACAGCTCATTCACTTTTGGATGCATACTATGAAGTCATATCCAAAATGAACAATCTTAGTCTGGGAGTCTGAAATCAGAAACACTACAAAAACATTTGAAACTTTTTGGATGCCAACATGGTGTTCAAAAAGCTGTAATATTTTAGATTTCAGATTATTGATATTCAGCCAGTAAAGTCTATGCAAATATTTCCAAAAAGATTCAAACCTATGCAGCTGGTATAGTCTTAGTTTCAAGTATTTTAGACAGGATCTATTTAATCTGTACGGTTAGTATGTGTCATATATTATTTATTTATAACCTTTATCCCGGCCTGGACCTGTCCTTTTCCCCTCATATGGACTTTTTCTAGGTACTTTATTTGCTGATAGTGTGAGGATTATGTGAAGCATCTCATATGTTTAGCCCTCAGCCTTAGAATGATACTTAATTTCAACCGTATATAAAGCT
This sequence comes from Grammomys surdaster, assembly GCF_004785775.1. Taxonomy (NCBI): domain Eukaryota; kingdom Metazoa; phylum Chordata; class Mammalia; order Rodentia; family Muridae; genus Grammomys; species Grammomys surdaster. The sequence continues at coordinate 588,249 of NW_021604622.1, forward strand.
ATATTTTAATTTTTACACCCCACACAGTTTGAGATTTCATATTACATCATTTTACATTTTGTATCTACAATGTATCTGATAACTATAGTTCTTATATTTTTCTTTTTAACTTCCATTATTACTAAAATACCATTATTATAATCATCTGTGTTTTTCTGTATTTTCCCCTGAGCTACATACTTGCATAATTCATGTTTCTGTGTGGATTTTACATGACTTTGAAGAATGCCTTTTAGGATTTCTTGTAAGGTAGTATTCTCAAAACTGGGTTCTAGAGGTCCCTTTCAGTTCCTGATGTGACTATCTTCTAGTTTCCTTACATTCTTTATGCCTTAAAGATGATATCATTACTTCTGAAAGTGTTTCTCATCTTTATAGACCAGCTTCATATAAGGAAGAATCTTTGCTAGTCAAGTTATGGATTCCAGACCTCTTCAGCTTTATGTATTTTTATCTTCTCTGGGCATTCATTTGTGGATCTCGAACTAGAACACTAGCTGGAATCTCTTATGCTTTCTCTGATTCTACAGAATCTGAAGTAGGATCATGCCCTTGCTTGCTCTATCTTCTATCTATCTATCTATCTATCTATCTATCTATCTATCTATCTATCCATCCACCCACCCACCTATCTATCTATCTATCTATCTATCTATCTATCATCTATCTATCTATCCACCCACCTATCTATCTATCATCTATCTATCAATCATATATCCATCTATATATTCTTTCTTAAGTCTCTGAGGACCTTAGGCATTTAGAATATGTTAGATTGATAGCTTCTAAATGCACTCCAGATTGGTATCAATAGAAATTAGCTTTTTGGGTGGACTATCAAAAGATTGAAACATTAGATATATTTTCTTCCCTTTCTGCAAAGACACTGGAAATGTACTGTGCTCTGTAAAGATAATATCAGGGTAGAGTCTTGGGACTGTGATAGGGGTTTTATGCCAGATGGCTAACTCTTAAGGCTCTAAGTCCACGTTAGCTACGCATGTGACCATCCCTTTTCAGATGCAAAGCATTAGATTTCTAGAGTTTTAAGTTAAAACATTTAAAAGATAAAGCTTAAAAAATGAAGATTTTTCCACATATCAAAATTGAGAAGGAAACCTTTTTCAATGTGATTCTTAGAAAAGGCATCTTCTGTAGCAGAAGCATCCACAGAGAACCTGGATGCTCAACTTTCAACTCAATTCCTACAAGATTCGAGTGAGTTCCTCCGAGGCTTTCCTTGGCTCTCACATACTTTGTAGTTTACAGCGCATTGCTTAAGCTCTTTGAACACCAATTTCTTTATTAAAATTGAGGTTAGAAGCAATTTTCATAAGATTATTCTGTGAATCATTTAATCAGTGTGGCATATTTAGCATAGTGCTTGTCATCTAATAAGGTCTCCATGAATGGAGTTATGTGTGATATAAAGTAACTCAGTAAATTCTCAACTGGATAAATCAAATTTACCATTTATAACTTACTCTCTGTCATACTATGTTTAAGTCTTTTAAGTTCTTATGAGGTCTCACTAGTACTTCACTACCTAGAGTCATTTAACAATTTCTTAGCAGGCAGATATGAGTTGAAAATTAAGTACAGCAGAAGCAAATTTTAGTCTAGGGCTTGAATGTTATTTTCATAGCTATTCAATTAAGAACAAACATTTTAGCATGTTAGTAGAAGGAGTTTATTGTTCTCTGTGTCAATGTAATTATTGAGACCAATCTTCTATGATAGGAGGTATACAGACACCCGCAATACTGCATTATTCCCTTGCCCATTCACAGGTACCTTTAGGCTATTTCTGAATTGAATATGCTGGATAATACTCTTAAAACACATACCTTGAGCAATGTTCTTGAGGGAGAAAACTAACTTCTTGAAGGAAAATTTGAAATTACACAAATAATATTTCTCTCCCAAGTCAACTTACATATCACAAACTATGCCAATAAAAATTATGAAGAAATGTTTAAATAATTGAGTGATAGAGAATAATGTTTGACAAAAATATTTGCTTATTATATGCTGGTAAAATAAAAGATGAAGGGAAAGACACTTAGAAATGTAAGAACAAACATTTTGCAACGAATTGTTCAAAAATAAATGCATGTGCATGTGACTCATGCAGACAGTTACTTAAATATGGCCCATTTATTTTTGTCTTAACTATTCAATAAATGTGCATGTATGCATTTCTGAACACTGGTCCCTATGTATGTATGTATGTATGTATGTATGTATGTATGTGTTTGTGTGCATTGGCTCTTATTTTAAATAGCTTAAAAGTATTAAGAATTTGTAAGTCTATCAGAATAAGTAATGAAAATTATTCACATAAGATCAGCTCCAACGCACCTCATGTATATATTAAAAGAAACATTATTTTGAGAGAGAACACGACTAACAGTCTGTTAACACTCATGGGCTTCTGGTTTTCTTCCTGTTAGATGATGGTATCAATAATTGTTTTCTTCAAAAGAGAGATCATACACTAATGCACTTGGAGACTATATACACGTGTGTGTGTGTGTGTGTGTGTGTGTGTGTGTGTGTGTGTATGTGTATTTGCACATGGTGGTAAATGTCTATTCAAAATATATATAATATTTTTTAAAGGGGGAGAGCTGGAGAGTTAGTTCAGTAGGCCGTGCGCTCAGAGCAATCATGAATACCTACATTTGGTATTCATCATTGATGTAAAAGTAGGGTACAGTTGTATATATCTGTAACTCCATCTGTGGTGTTGGGGAAACACTTGTATCTTATTGGCCAGTCAGACTAAGCAAATAATAAATCCCAGGCTCAGCGAGAGAGTCTTCTTCAAAAATAAGGAAGAGAGTGTTTGAGGAAGACATCCAACATCCATCTATAACATCTCTCTGCACAAACACCTGTGCATACACGTACACAAACAAATAATTTCACCCATACACAAATATAAATATGTACACAGTACTATTAGTATGAAAGGGAAAATAATGTGAGCTTGTACATTTAGAATATATCCTCCAAATCAGCAACAATTTCTCAAGACTTACAAGTTTGTGTATAAGTATGCTCTATTTTAATCCACCTACATGTATAGTTCAATAACATTGTATTTATTCACATTGCTAAGCATCATGGCATCCATATACAGAATGGTTTCCACCTTGCAAAACTGAAGCACTGTCTATATTAAACAACTCACTGAAATCTACTTTAAAACTAATTTAACAACGTAGTTCTTAAAGGCATAGCAGGTGTTTGACTAACGGACCAACAATCTTTTAAGGAATTTAGAAGCTAAAAGCTCCAAGATGCCTTGTAAGCTGCCCACATTTTGGCTGTGGGAGAGAACTAGAAGGTGAATGCAGGTCAGATGGCACCCTGTGTGGTGATCCTTATTGCTTATTTCCCATGGATAATACAACACTAACCCATTGTCCCTTTGACATGATTTAAGTGACAGAGTGTTCATCTCTATAGTGAACTACTTTAATCTTTGGATTTGCTTTATAGGCATTGTCTCCTAATCCTAAGTATTTGAGATTTGTGGAGTTTTGTCTGAGATCTGGTCAGTGTCACTCTCATTTCGGTCATTCATACTTTATATGACATACTTAGAAACAGACCTTAAGATGAACCCATCCAGTAAATGACCTCTAAGAACATTATACTCAGTGACATCACTAATCATGAGATTATGCACTCTGTATGTGTCCATGTGTATGAGATGCATGGAACAATTTGTGGAAACATAAAAATGCTTGTGAGAGTCTGGAAGGTAGGCGGTATGGAGGGTTGCTTAATGGGTAAAGTTTTGCATATCATTCGTAGTAATGTGAGTATGTATGATACTTTCTGTATTTGCACATCTAAATAGTTAACAAGTAGATTTATGTCATGCTTCTAAACATATTTGAAAACCAAAAAGAAAAAAAAAATAAAGAAAAACTAAAAGGAAAGAAAAACAGGACAGACCCTTCCTGGTTAGATTAAGTTATCTTTGGTATAACTACTTAAAGTTTTGTCCCATAGAGTTTTGTTTGTCTCCTTTTTTTTCTGGTGTTCATAATTCTTTTGGTATCTAGCACAAGAAAGGCTTCAACTTTGCTTCCAGCTATAAGGATAAGAACCTTACTTTGTCACCTTAATTCATTCATAGTCTTACTGACTAACACAGCCAAGTCGCATTACCTCCTCAGGTGAGTTTCTTCAATGTGGTAAGAGACTAATAGACTTTGTCATCATCAGGGTTCTGTTGGGAAGGGCTGTGGGGAAATCTAAAGGAAAACTTTCAAACACTCCTTGAATCATCTTCCTGATTTTGAGAACTTCTGAGGAATCACACTGCATAGACTTCTGTGAGCAGTATCTCTTCTTGGATGGAGATGGTTTAACGCCATAATATTACTTGGATTCAGGATTCATTCATACATAACTTATACATCAATAATATATATCAGCTGGAGATAAAGGCTGAAAATGGAAATGAAGAAGATAGATTAGGCATTTCTTTTCTACTGACAAAAACGAGAGCAAAAAAAAAAAACTATGGAAAGACATACTAGAAGAGGCCTTAAATTCATTTCCATAGAAATAGCTGAACTATTTATGTAAATAAAAGTACTCCTTTAGAGATTTGCTTTTCATTTTTATGTCAAAATATAAAACATGGTTATAGTTTGGGAGCTACCACCTACAGATCCTCTGCCCCTTCAAATAGTTATTGTCCCTGTCATGTGAGTTCTGATACCCAATTAAATATTTGAGAAGTTCAATATTTTTTACAGCTCCAAATATCCAGGTAAAACTTGAGCATTTTACCTTTGGCAAGATAGTTTTGTGGGCTCATTTTCTGTTCTTTGTCTCAGAAGGGTAGGAAAGAAAGGAACCTGTACCTGAGTAATTTAACCAGACACCTTCCCTCATTTTTACCTGTTTTACACTTGGGTCCAATTTCTTCCATGGTTTTCTTCCAGGCCTGATGACAGTTGTTTACATATATGTGTGTGTGTGTGTGTGTGTGTGTGTGTGTGTGTCTGTGTCTGTGTCTGTGTGTCTGTGTGTGTCTGTGTGTGTGTGTGTCTGTGTGTGTGTCTGTGTGTGTCGTCTGTGTCTGTGTTTATTCAATTTTAGATTTTTGATTGGTCAAGACTGTAGGAAAGTGTCTCTGTTTTGCACTATTGGCTTAGGTGGGAGGACTTACTATGCTTTAGAGTCACTCTGTAGAAGCTGAGGGAAGTCATGGTGTTGGTGCATAGACAGTGGTGGGTTGAGCTGAATGCAGCCGGTTGTTGTCAGTGACAAGTTGTTGACAGGGAGACCAGGAGACCAGATGACAAAAAAGTAGAAAAGTTTGTAATTAAAAAGTCTCACACAAGCTATGTCTATGCCAAGCAAGCTTATTAAGAAGTACACCATCTTACATACAGTTTTTATGGGAGAAATGAAACAAGATCAACAGTAAGCTAATCAAGTAATGTTGTACAAAAGGAATACAGAATATCTCAAGAATGTCAGAGACTGAGCACACAATAGCTGTGGGATTATAACTCCAGTCTCTCCATGAGAGAAAAACCAAGTTCCCAGAAACCAAAACCTTAATTCCTTCAAGGCTCTGGTCTCAGGCTGGAATTGGATCTTACCAAGTCTGGCCCTGGAAAGGACACAGAACTAAGTTCCATTTGTCTTTTCAGCAGGGGCTCCAAGAAAGCTTTGGGTGGGTCTGGCTCTCAATGTTTGTTTTTGCTCCAGTGGGTGATTCCAGTCTGACGTCTCTTCATCAGCTGAAATCGCTGTATAGATAGAAGTCTCTTAGAGATATTTCTAATGTATTAAAGCATTGTGATCATAGAGAGGTGGGGGGCTGTGATGCTAGCTACCGTTTAACAGGGATCTATAGTCAATTCTGAAAACATACACATACAAATAACTTTATGCAGAATATATTATATATGTTATATATACATGTATGTTATAGGTATATATGTATATATGTTATATATGTCATACATAAATTTCAACTTGCTTATTCTGTGTAATGTTATTTGTATGTATGTATGTATGTATGTATATGTGTATATATATATACACACATATGTGTGTGTGTTTATAACAGCAATTAATAAAACAAGAGGCCATGAATTTGAAAGAGATCAAGGGGAGCAATACGGGCTATATGGGAATGTTTGAAGGGAGAAGAATGAAAAATAACATAATTATAATATGATCTTTAAAATAAAATAAATGATTTTTTAAAGGATGTATATTAAAATACCTTTATCGATGTGTTTATTCTCTCTATTATAACCCTATGATATCAATCATATCCTATCATCATATCATTTTTATTTTGCAGATATAAAGTCAAACCCTAAGTGCTTAGCTTCCCAGAAGTGCTAAGCCATGAAAATAGAGGCCTTTCAAGTTTCCAATTTTAAAAGTTAGGTCTGACTTGCAAATCCACGTTCACTCTTGCTCTACGCACAACAGCTTAGTTATGGGACCAAACTAGGTGTCTAACAACAGAGGACAAGGGGAGGAAAGCGAGTGTGATATACACAATGGACTTCTTTTCCCCAGAAAGAACAAAGTCATGTTGCTTACAGGAAAGTCGATGTAACTGGATATAACCACATTAAACCAATTTCAGAAATTTTTTTTTTAAACCCCTTAGGTCTTTGGGTATTTTTTTCCTTCAGGATTCTTTCCATTGACAATTATAAATTACATGGTTCTCATTCAAGTGGTTAAAAATCCTTTTAGAAACACTAATAGTGTGTTTTAATGTTTTAGCTTACCCTTTAAAATGGACCTGGACTTTTTCATAAATCCTTTTTACAAGGAGCAAACGGAACATGAGTACGGAATTTCTGCAAGAGTGAGATTAAAAGTTTGCTTCGTATTTTAAACCAGGATTTCTGCTTTTTCTAGTGTCCTACCACGGGCTGCAAAATGTCATTGTACCATGTGCTGTTAGATGAGAAAAAAGCAAACGTTAGGAACTTGGTGTGACATCTTTGGCATCACAGGTACTTCAGTAGAACATTGCATCCCATGCTGTGATTAAAGGGATCTGCTGGGAAGGTGAAGTAAATCTTGGAGAATCTTTCAATGGGAGACATTTTAGTCTCTGACTCTGAGATAGCATTTTGATTTTGATTGTTTTCTTTAGGTAGAGCTTAGAACCTTCTCCAAAATGCTGTTTTCAGGTAAGTTGTCTTGGCTGATGTTTAAGCAAAACTAATTGTTCCCCGCTCCCCCTGCATTGAAAGGAGTATTTTTCACTAGGCTCAGAACAGAATTTGACAAAGCTTCAAGTCATATCTCTGTAAACTCTTTTGCTTTTGCAATAATACTTAACAATAATCATAAGGAACACATGTTCCATCTTGGGAATAAATTGTTTTTCCTCAATAAAATGTAGCAAAGAAAACAGGCATTGAAGTTTTATTTTCTGATTCTGGGCAGTGTGCTAGGTCTTTTGGCAAATGCTGGCTGGCACTGATATGCAAGAATCCTGTGGGAACTTTTCCTAGATTACAGAGTTTGCCTCCTTGATATGACACCATTATTGATTACAACTGGTTCACACAATTTATAAAAGTTCCCTTTCACTCTGGTTCTCCCTCTCCTATTCCCTCTCTCTCTCTCTCTCTCTCTCCTGTCTGCTAGATATATCACAATTTCACTATTGAATGGTGTGAGTTTTGTGTGCGTGTGTGTGCGTGTGTGTGTGTGTGTAGGACTGTTATTAGAATACCATACCATATATCATCAGGTATTAAATGAGCAATTGGTAAGTGCATAGGAGTTTACATATGTACTCACTACTCCACACTTCAGCATCATTTAAGCATTATAGATTTTTACTGTGGTAAATGTACAGGGCATAAATTTTATTATCCTAATGCATTTCAAGTGTAATGCTGTTTGTCATATTGTGGCATAACTCTCCTCCATCCCCAGTATCTTTTCATCTTTGCAACTGTGATTTGGAAACCATTAATCATTAACTGCTCATCATCCCCTATATGTCACCCAGTATTTTTTTTCGATATGAATAAGACTAATTTAGAAACCTCAAATTATTGAGATCCTATTATTCTTGCTGTTTTGTGATTGGCTTGTTTCTTGTAACAAAATGTCTGCAAGTTTTATCCACACTGTTGCCTGTATCCCAGTTTCTGTCAACATGATTAGCACTGAGTTATATGTCAGTGTCACACGTTGTTTACTCATCCATCTGCCAATATACACTTCAATTGTTTCTAATTTTTGACTCTTTTGAATAAAGCTGCCATGATCATGGTATGCAAATATATGGGTTACATCTTTGATTTCACTTTGGATATATTCCTAAAAGCAAAATTATTGGGTCATGGGATAATTCTTCATAATTTTAAAGCTATCTGATAGTTATAATTTGATCTTCCTTGTCTTGTCATTTTTCTTTATTGTTAACAGGTTTAATATTAGCAATATTTCTTTATCTAGTCATCCCTTCTTACACATTGCTGGTTATATGAAGGAAAATTGGCTCTAAGGGATGCCAATTTCTCTTAGAGTGATGCCTATGTGAAAGAGATCCAGCTTGGTAAATATCTTATGTCATCTATTTCAGTTTGTGAAGCTCTTTCTAATTTATATGCTTTGGACCTTTACATTGCATTTCAAACAACAAATACTGTAAGGAGCAATGACTTACAGAAAGGGAGAATATTGTATGTATTTGTATTAAGAATCTATAATCTAGACATTGGCTATGTGACTATTTATTTTAATGATAGATCTAACATTAAGTGATATCTATAGCAGCACTTTTTCTTTGAAGACTCCTAAATTATTTGTTATGGACACTTATTGTGTGTCTGTGTTAGACCCTAAGTGCAGTGCAGGCTTGTATGGTTTATGGCAATACCAAGTGGGTCTAAATATAGGCTATTAAATTCACACAGAAGCCTTTGTGCACCTGTTGAGAAACAAAACAACACATAACTTGCTGGAGGTACAACTGTCTTTAGTCATCACCAAGAACTGTACTAAAAGGAAGTTCAAAGTAGCAGTAAAGTTGTAGGGGTAAAGACCTTGATATTCAGTTTTCCGTAATTATTAAATATTAGATTTTAGCCATAACATATGCAAATCATTATTTGATTTGTCAATTAAGCCAAGCATTCAAGCCTTGTTTATGATGGGTCTTGTCACTCAATCTTCCTAGCATCCTAATCCCATGGAAGATAGGTCATGATACATGTCATATATCATTTATTAACTCTTCTGGAACACAATTTATTTCCTTTAAAACTTGAATATTCTCTGAAATATAAAACAGACTCTTAGTGGCTATCTTGTCTCATGACTGTGCTGTGGATTGAAATACTGACCCAAATTATCCGCAACTACACCTACTCACGTGACATTGGTTCATCCATTGGGCCATTCTGAGCCTAATCATTAAAGATGTCTTTTGTAATTGTTATAGTTTGGTTTGCTGCCTGCCTGCCACTAGGGGGGGAGAAGATACGAACACAAGCCACCTAGAACATCATTGCCTGAAGCTGGGTCCTCCCAGTCCCTGCCATGTCAAAACTGTGAATAAGCAGTTGGCGAGATGGCAATGGGAAATGGCTTGAACGAAAAGTCTTGTGATCTGAGTTCAATTTCCACAACCAGCAGTGGAAGGAAGAATGCCAAGCCCCTAAAATTACCCTCTCCCATCAACACAGACCTTTGTGTGCACATGTGAGAGCATGGATATGTATGCCCACTCACAATAATAATAATTAAAAATAACAAGAACAAGAAGTGACCTTAGGTTTTCAAGTTGGTTTGAAGCACTTTTGTTGTGGTTATGTAACTGATACAGTCCCCATATACAGTCGACTTTATAAATTCTGATTGAATGAGTATATTAATGAGAATTGCTTTGGTTGTATCTATTTTTTTTAATGAAGTTCAGTGGTCACAGAAAATATTTCCTGTTTTCATTTATTTTCCTCTGGAAGACTGGTGACAGGAGACTCTAGAACTATTCATGTGAGAGGCTGGAGTAGTCGTCATTCCTATACTTTGTCAGGCATTTCTTAGGTCCCTTTATCCTTGCAAGTGCCACCAACCCCACCCTTAGACAGCACTTGTCTGCTCTTCTGCTTCTCATCCTAAGAGCTTCTACTCTTTGCAAGCTTTCTTCAGAAGGTTCGTGAGTGACCCTGTCATCTTCCTCGCTATTTGTCTTGGATCCTATTGACCTAGGTCATTTGGGGGAAGAAAACTCGGCTTCTAAAAGATAAAGGTTTTTAATGAGTGTTCCTCTCTCTGGAGTCTTTTTAAATTAGGTCAGTTGCAATTTGATAAAAAGCAAGAGATAATCTAAAGTGGATAAGTAAGAAATTAGGGGGAGATAGGAGAGCTCCGTCAAAATCACTGCTAATGCCTAGATGAGTGTTGCTTTAAAGCAACGACAATGGCTAAAACCTCCAGAATACAGGGGGTATAGGAAGGCTGAATCTTGGGAAACATCTTAATCTGTTCCCCTATGGATAAAGTTGGAGAAAGCATCTTCCTAAATCTTTGCCCAACCGTGCAAAGTGAAGCCAGGAAAATATTGACTTGTTAGCAATGAGGATTCTGCCCTAAAGAAAGGGTTACATATGGTACCAAATTCTCTTAACAGATACAAGAATTAGTTCTAAGTCTTCTGCATCCAGGATCCTGTTTACTTTCTGTTGCACCAGACTGATGAACTTGATACATGCCCTAGCAGCTCATGTGTTAAAGTGCTTGGCTTCTATGGTTGGTGTATTGCGTAATGAACCATGAGCTCGTCGGTATGGAAATACTCTTTGTTCATAATTATATCCTTTAAGTTGCTCATGCCCTTTTCATCTGATAAATCCATTGCAGGATGAATCAGTAATTAATTAAGTTTTCTTTTGTCCAGAAAAAAAATGCACTGGTGCTCACCTGGTCTTCTTTATTGGAATTGACTGAATCGTGAATGTTCTGACTCCATTAACAGCTTAGTCCACCAATGGAGAAATAATCTGATGGTATTGTTGGGAAGTGGCAGAAACAACATGTGGAGCTGAGTAGGAAGTAACTGGGATAGGGATGAATCCTGAGGGATCCCTCTTGTCAGTGTTCAAATGGAACATCTTGTACTCAGGTGCTTTGTTTTCAATACCTTTTGATCACCCTGAGTTTAGCAATCCTGGGCCACCATCACAGACTTCCCATTGTGATGTCCTGACTCGCCTCAGGCTCAGTCAATAGAGTCAGCCAACCAGGGACAAAATTATTTGAAGCAGTGAGCCAGAATCAACCTTTTTTTTTTTCTTTAAATTGTTTTCTTACGTATTTTGAGTAGAAAAAAAAACCTGATACTTTTTTGTGTTTTTAATATTTTTCTTACTTATTATCTATAGTAAACTCTATATCATATTAGCACTACAGAGGAAGAATATGTAGCTACCTATATCTTTAGTGGAGCATGTTGGATAAGCTTGCAATCCTAGCACTCAGGAGGCAGAGGTGAGAGAATTGCTAGTTCGCAAACAGTCTGAGCCAGCTACATAATCTGCTCCATGCTAGCCAGAGCTGCATAGTAAGGCCTTATCTCAGCAAAGCAAAGCAAAGCAAACAAGTAAAAGTATTCTGTACGAATACTAAATTTTGATGTGTTGTTATTATGATGTGACATGAAATGTACCACTCAACTTTGACGATCCAAAGTATAAAGGCATTCATGACATGTAGGCTGTACCAGAGCAGAAAGTAGGCTGTTCAATTTGACCTTCAGTCTAAAGTTCATTGATTCCTGGTTTAATAATTAACAATGCTATGGTGTGTGTGTGTGTGTGTGTGTGTGTGTGTGTGTAAAATATGTGTGTATTTCATCATGTATATGGGGACAGAGGGAGAAGTGGGAAAATGTTGTAAACATCAAGAACTCCTTGGAAGGTATATCTTGATATCTTGTCATCTCAAGCACAGAGAACAAGAATAGTAATTGGTAATACTAAGAATAATTTTTGATTCTTGCTGAAAGCCTAGTGAGAATGTTGCTATGCCCTTAACCTTTTTGTACTTCAGTTTCCTCCTGTGTAAAATGTGAATAATAAGATCATGTGGACTCCAAGAACCACATTATTGATATTCTAACAGGGATCAGAGGTCTCCAACGTTTGGTCACACATCTATGGTTTCCTACAGCAAGGGATACTGAACACATTGGTACAGAGAAAAGTCTGGGGAACCAGATACAAACTTTCAATGGACTGTTCCCAGTGGATTCACACAGGATGTGTCTAATTCTCTCAGCAACAAGGCATGACAACACAAATAAGATGTTCCACTGCTGGAAATCCCCTTAGACTCTCAGCACTAAGAGATTTTTATTTGGATGTGTGTAGTTGAACTTAGCATATATAAAATTCTAGACATCTAGAAGGTAAATAGATATTTACTATAAGCCATATCATATACCAGTATTTTGAGTGAAGAAACAATTAATCTGAAATGAAGGGACCCATCTTAGAGTCCAAGTTCTTAGAGACTAGCCTTGGGGATGATGTCCTGTGAGCAGATCTTTTTCAGGATAGTGTTCAAGGACTCTATACTAACTTCTTTCTGCACATTTTTCTGAAATGGTAAGAAGTAAATATGATAATGTATTTATTTCAGTAATGCTTACCAGAGAATAACCACCTCCATATTTCAGAAAAAAAAAAAAAAAACCTCCACACTTCAATCTCAGTAAATGAGTAAATGAACCAGGAGGCAAGACAGACATAAATAAATACCCCACAGCATCTTAAATATGGTATATTCCTCTGTGGATGTCTTGTACATTATGAATCATTACTCAACACATGACATTACATAAAAATTACCATTAATTTTACTTGTCAAACTAAGTCTAGATTTAAAAATGGCTTACCTGGCTATCTGTTGAATACTATGTCTTACTAGCCACACAGAGAATTCCAGGCCCAAGTGACAATGTCTCCTGGGATTCACCAGTCCCATAAAAGTAAGAAATATTTCTTCTCTTGGTTTCCTAAAGCTACATATATTTGCTTAAAATTAACAAGAGAAAGATTATTTTTTTAAAAAGATTCCTGCTAAATACAGGAGAACTGTATAGTAACTGACGAGACAAGGTTATCTCTATGGATTAGGTCTGTAGTATCTGCTACATACCTTACTCTCCATTAAGAAGATTTAAATGTGGAATGGTTCTATCAGGTCAGGCACCATATTATCTTGTGTGTCACCAAGAAAGGATGGTAAGCATGCCATCAATTTGCATGAGGGAGCTAGTTGATACTTTATGTTGTACTTTAAAAAACTCTGCAGTTATAATTGATTCATTAAAGCCTGAGAAGCCAGAGTTCCCCCTTTATTCTCCCTGAGACAGCTGATCCTCTATTATCTGTCAATGGATTTTCCACTTGGTGGCTAATTTCCATGCTAATTTTTAATGCCAGACAGGATCTCCCTAGCAATTCAGAGTATTTTTTAGGTCATGTGTAGCTTTCACTAGGCAATAAAAATGCTTTAGAGATTAAAGTATCTAAAAGCAGCTGCACAAAATATCGTCTGAAATGTTCAGGAGATAACTAGGAGGTCCGAGGCTCGATAGTTATTTTGTAATATTTACTAACTTGGTGTGAATATGTGAGTAAATCCTGAAGGTAGTTTTCTTTTAAAAAATGATTTTTAGAAGTATCTTTGTTCTGTTGATGGAGGGGGGAAAATCATCCTTTTGTAATGTAACGTAAATAGTACTTAGATGAGCTTCTACAATGGTGGCTCTTCTATGCTTGTCAGCTAATGAATCCCCTGAATACTGAGGCACTGAGAGCAACTTCAGCACAATCAACTTTCTACCACTCTTGCTTTCTCCGGCAAAGGCTATCACCTCTGAAACCCCCATTGCCTCTTCCAAAGAACATCCATAAACCACTCAGTGTCTCCCTTGAAGTAGAATGTGACTAGCTTCAAGTGAGATTTCAGCTCGCTTTCTTATATATAAATTATACTAAAATACTTGACTTTGGAAGAGCCTGTTTTACTTGTCTCAGGCCTTCAAAGAAAGTTTCTTGAAATAACATGACCATTTCCAAGTTTACGGCACACAATTTAGTGTATATGACCCACTATCATCTTAAATTTTCTGCTGAATTTTATTATCAGGAAATTCAAAATCATGAAAAAAACAAACAATATGATTACAGAATGAAGAATATAATTGTTTACCAGTTCACGGGCCATTATTAATGGGCTTCCTTATGTCATTTTATAATGTATATTTATATTATCTATGCACTTGCCTAGGAAGAGCAAGCAGATTTGTCCGTTGTGCACATTTGTACGTATTATTTATACGTAGACAGTGACAGTTATCAAACTGTATATGGTATATGGTTAGAAGTTTTCCACTAACTTGTCTCTCTGTTTTACAAATGTGTTGGACTTAGGACAAGTTTTGCATTCTAACACACTTAGGATCTAACCTCATCGGCATATGACAGCGGTTCAGTGGCGAGGGCATGTTTATGTACCACTGTTCCCTTTAATAATGGGATTGTTCTGTTTTTACTTTATTTATTATAATTAGTTTGCAAAAAAAAGTGATAGCCCAAATTTTATTGTCCAAAGGCCAGCTGTGGAAAACAGACATCCATTTTTCCATTCCTTCATGTAGAGAAACTCTTTTGATCTTCCTTCTAGCAGCTTCTCATGATACACATTTCCATATCTCTAAGTAATAAACTCGTCGATACTCCCTGGCTTGTCGGCTTTAGGATGTGCCTACTGACATTTTGGCATCCAACTTGAAGTCTCAGCTCTTATGTTGATTCCTGTCATCTCATGCCCCTCTCCCTCCATCATTCCCTTATAACTGTATTAACATCTAAGTTAAATTAGCCATTGTTTGCATTTCTGCAATGAGGTCATTGTTTCCCACAATTGCACTGACTAACACTCTATGATTATGCACTTGTTTCTACAGTTTTAAACATTAAAAGTTGACTCTAAACAACTAAACTTTCTTTATTCATATGGTGATGATGTTGCAAATGTGCACAGATTTGCTATTTACCTGTTTTAACTTATCCAAATGGCTGTGCCTTCGATTGGTATAGCAAGTTCCTTTCCTCTGGTTACTAGCCCTCTAATACCATGTTCGGGTACAGAAGGCTCTCTAGGCATGATGCATTTATCTAGGCTACTTTTTCAGATGATGTATAGAATTGCCTCTACCTTGGGTAATACGTCTGTAGCTTTTGTGACTTAGCAAAGAAAATGATGACCCCAATGGACGTATTTTTTCAGGCACTATTCATATGCATGCATTCAATGAACCATATGTTCCTGGGATGGGTACTACTAGAATTCCATCAAGCAAATGAGGAAATCAAGTCACACAGGGTAAAGCAATTGCTGCAGCACGTAGCCAGATAGATGAGGAATATGGATCCAAACCCAGGACTCCTATGCTGATATCTGTATCATCCATTTTAATCTACTACTTATTCTCAAGATGTGTCTTTAGTAGAGAAGAAAATGCATTTGGGGTATGAAATTTAAAGCTATTCAAAAAAATATTATTTCATGCTAATGATAGATTGCCCTATTATCTAGGAAAAGATTTCTAAGTTGCAAGTGACCTGAGCTTCAAAGTTTGGAGGCCTTGAGACATTGTGTTCTACCACCAGGATTTCCTTTTAAGAAAATAAAACGACATTTTCCCTTTGCTCCATCATCTGGCTTATCTGTGAATGGCTTCTGTGATCTCCTGTTTACCGCGAATGTTTTGATCTCTGACAGGCATTTCATTTACTCACTTTGATGTGTAATTGGTGGTTCTTTCAAATCTATAAACTTAGATTTTTGAC
Source organism: Grammomys surdaster (assembly GCF_004785775.1). NCBI lineage: Eukaryota > Metazoa > Chordata > Mammalia > Rodentia > Muridae > Grammomys > Grammomys surdaster. The sequence goes on from NW_021604622.1 coordinate 604,145, forward strand.
ACTCAGATGATTTTATATTGTTTCCTTGCTAATTTCCTCCGCTTTTTGTGTGTCTTTATAAACATTTTATTCATCTATGTTCTTAGCGGCTCTCATTTTCATGTTCTATGGTCCCCCTCTTTCATGTTAGAGGCTTCATGTATGTACCTTGTGATCACTCATATTCATTGGCAGCTAGATACTAATGATGTATCCTTCACAGCATTGACCTTCAGTGTTCATCCTTGACAAGCCTACACAGCCCAACTTTCACAACGATGCTCTTAGGTCAGTTTAGGATGTCTAATCAAGTCCTCCTTTTTCTGCTGTCCCACATATGGACCTCTTTCTCTTGGTCTCCTAATTCCCAATTGCCCACATTGCATTTGGATTGAGTTCATCTCTGTAACAAGGTCTCCGCACCTCAGTGAAGTGGTTACTTATTAAAATCTGTTTTTACCGTTTTACCTATTGTCCATCTCTGGTTTACCCAAGTAAGGAGTCCTTGAGGATGTAGCTCAATAACTCGTCAGTTAGATGGCAAGTTTGCCTGTTTATGGTGAGACACACACACCTCTCCAGGTAAGGAAAGTAATACTCTAGTGTTTTGGTTGTTCAAGCTTTAGAACACGGCGAGGAGAAAAACAGGCATTCTTAACTATTTAATGATGTTAGACACTTACTATTTCCAGGTTATATGTATTCCCCAGGGAACACATTTCCAGAGCAAACCTTGATTCTCTCTTTCTGTTGTGTGGGATGGGTACTGTGTAGGATGTGGGTCTGCTGCTCCCTGACAAGCTCAGCTCCTTGTTCTAGATCATAGCTCTAGGCTTTGTGATCACATCATTACATCTTCATAGTACTTCTAAAGCAAATCTCCATGATAGGTCCAATAGGAGGCTTTTCCAGGATTCTTGGATTGCTTGTCTGTCCTCCCACCTATGTATTAGACTTCAGGTTTCTGTCTTCAATTACTATTACTCTCATGTTTTCACTTCCTATTTTCCAGATAGTTAAGCCTCTTAGTCTCCTAGCATATATTTTTTTAATTTTATATACTTCTCTATCTTTCTCCTTGGAAAGGAGATAAAGAAAAACATGCATATTTAGTGTGTCTTATTTCTTAAACTTACATTTAGCTTGTGCTGTTACATGATAACTGAGCTGTCAAAAGTGTCCTGACAAAGCTGTTGGTACCGTCACATGGAAAATTAGTAAGCAGGACTCCACCGACATCTTGTCATTTTTTTTTTTTGCTTATTAATTAAATTTTTCTTTGGCAATTTCACACATGTGCATGTGGCATACATTCTGATATTCTGATCACTTTCTCTGCCTGGGTTCTTATCTCTCCCATCTTTGTCAATCCTTGTTCCACTGCTACAAGTTCCTTCCACAGATTCTTGCTTTTGTTCCTAGACTATTGGTTTTCTTTTGTGACCTGTTTACTTTAATTGGGTATTTTAGAAAGGAAAGAATCTCTTTGGTTCCTTTTAAAGTAGTTTTCAATTGGTCCATTCTCACCCTTTGTTCTGCTCTTCTCAGCCTCCACCTCGCCACAAAAAAATAAGGCATTTAGGAAGGATGAGACTGTGGATAAGCTCTGAAGAGCCTAAAACACCTCACTGGGGTGAAAGAAAACAGTAGGCAAGCTGTGGTCATATTACTAAGGAAACCAGTGATGAGAACGTCATCAGCATAAATGAGCACATGGATGAAGCATACACTAATATCTTTTCTCCCCAATTATTTCATTGATGGAATTTTAAAACCACTGTTTTACAAAATTGTAATTATGATACATTTTTATGGTATATGTGGGTTTTCCTTCCAATACAGCTAGAGTCATTTGTTGATTTTCCACACATTTTAATATTTTACTATCACTTTTCATACATTTAAGCATATTTTATGAAATCATCCAGAAATAATGTTTTTACTTTTATCATGTTTTATTAGACATTTACATAGAATGGCAGGTTCAAATTTTTGTAATATTTTATGCTATTTGCAGAGGACAACACTTCAGGAAGTTGAAAAGGGGTATATAAAAGACAGAAATACTTTCTTTAGTGTGGTGAATGAGATCTAGGCATGAGGATAAAAGGAGTGGATTTCCTCTTGTGTTTGCACAAGGATAAGGAGAGGAAATGAAAAAGAAAGGCATAATTGGCCAATTCCTTTCTTTAAGAGCCTAGTTTATAGGTTCATAATACTTAGGGCTTACAATCTCCTGGCCTGTTTCATAACAGAAGTTGATAAATTGATTTGAAAGGAAAGATTAGTGAGGAGCATCAATAAGGGAGTGGAGATGGCAGCTTTTCCCCCAGGCAATTTCAGAAGTCAGAGCAGAGCTAAAAATAGATGCTGGCAATGGTCAGTGCAGCACTCTTCCCACAGGCACACACTCCCCGTCCCCATGCCTTCCTAAAGCACCATCTCAGAATACTCAGTGACAGGCTGTCTCTGTCACTTCCTTACTCAACCATATTAAAAAAGATTCTTCTGGTTTATACTTGTATTGAAAACAAAGCTAAGAGAAAAACCATTGACAGTTTTTGATTCTAGAGAATGGCTTGGAAATTTAACATGTTGAGCCTCCTTCCCTTTGTTCCAAAATCATGAGAACCCCATGTAACTTTTTAAATAGAATCAGAAAATGATTACCAGCAGAGATGCTAAAAAATGAGAGGGAAATCTGGGAAGTAGGAACTGAACTATCTTCTGAAGCTGAGTTTCCTTCACAGCTGAGTGCTGCACAGCTGGTGTTGAGCCTGGATGGATGGCACAGGAGATGACTATACAATTAGTAAAAAATCAAAATGCTGAAAAATGTGTTATAGATTTATCAAGCTGCGCTATCCACGTCCCACAAAATAAGAATAATTGGATAATCAGAAACATTTTCAAGTAAATACTTTAAAAATTATTAAGAAATAAAGAATGGAATGTATGAACACTAAAAGAGAAAGTACAGGGGATAATATAATGAGAGCAAATCAAGAAGAAATTTTGAGAATTGCTGTTACAACTTACGAGATTTTTGTGATACAGTTGTAGTAGTAAAAGGAAAAAAAGAATTACATTGACTAGAAGGAAAGAAAACATCTAAGGAGCAAATGATAAATCAGAATAACGTGATATAAAGATGTGAACATTGAAACAGTGAAGGAAGGGTTGGGAGACATGGAAAATGTAGATCCAGAAAGTCCAGCATTCCTATGTTACTGACTAACAAAGGAGAATGCAAAGAGAAATGTAGAGAACTATTTAAACAGTTAATGGTAGAGAATCCCCCAGAGAATAAGAGGCAAGTCTTAGGTCTGGAACGCCTTCAGAACACTGAGTAAGAAATAAAATGATGAGTAGAAGCTGAAGCTTGTCAAAGTGAAGACGAGAAATAAACACAGTTTTTAAATTTTTCAATACTTTTATTAGTTGTTTGAGTAACTATCTCAGGCTATAGTCACTCACTTTTGTGTCCTCATTATTTAAATCCATTTGAGTCCAATTTATGCTGGTTGTATACATATGACCAACCATAGGAGCATGGTCCACCTACCAGGAGCAACATCATTAAATAAAACTAACTCTCCTTCTCCTGGCAGTTATCACTTACCAATAGCTCCTCAGCTAAGCGGTAGGATTCAGGCTCCCCTTTCCCACCCAGGCTTAGATTTTGTTAGACTAAACCTTGTACAAATCTTCATGCTGTCACAACTGCTGGGAGTTAATATGTGCACATGGTCTGTTTTGTTCAGGAAACACTATTTCTTTTTTTTAATTAATGATAATAACTGTATTAAATTAATTCAGTGAACCCCAAATGTTTTAAAACCTATATGCCACGTTCAGTAGAAAAAACAAATTGCAGGCACCACTGTCTTATATACTGTGAACATCATAATGCATATACTAAAAAACATAATTTATATACTAAGTGAGTAGTGGTTAATGCCAGTACACAGCACACGAAATCATAGAGAAGATATAAACAGGAGAATCAGACATTTGTCAGTTAGGTATGCAAGCTTTTTGTGTTATAGCAGTTTAGCATCAAAGGAAATACACAATCTTAGCAATTACCCACTTAGGAATGTATGAGCAGATGTTTAAGAAGACACAGAGTAGATTAGAGATGGGAAGCAGAGAAACACCAGAAACGCGAACTACTTCCAATAGACACAATAGGATACAACATATTCTTTTGAGATGATATTGTGGATAGCATATTGATGTAGCTCCGAAATCATATGTTGAAATATTAACTCTTGGTGTAATGACATATGGGAGATCTCAGGTCGTGACAGTGAAATCCTAACAATGAAATTTGAGTACTTTTTAAAAGGATCCCAAGTGTTCTCTTGCCTTCTTTAGGCCACAAGAACAATGAAGAATTGGACGTCTACAAGCAAAAAGATTGTCCAGGAACTGCAGCCTCAAATCTCACACTTTTCAGTCTCTGGACTAGCAGAAATAATGTTTATGTTCTTTTATGTTACTGTGTGACACTTGCTTATAGCAGCCATTACTGACTAAGATAGGTGAGACGAGTGGTTGGGTGGATGAATAGTCCTTTACAATTGTTTATAAAAGATATTGGAAAGCATTTTATTTTAAATGTAACTTTTATTCATCAGATGTAATTGTTATCTCGGAGGTTTACTGCTGAATAAGCTCACCCCTTCTAGTTCTTTCCAAACTTTCATTAACTAGTTCAACTCCACTGTTCTGTCTCAAACTCTTCTCCAAGCTGACTGATTCAAATTGGCTTCTCTTGATTCCTCACTGAATTGCTCTGTTTGGCCTTATACTAACTTTGTCAATATGTTCTAATCTTCTGACTTATTCTCTGGGTCCTTCTGTCTTCACCTGTGCCTAGCTGTCTTCACCTGTGCCTAGCTTCTTCTCTCTGCAACCTGTGTCTGTAAACTGTCCCAGTAAAACTGCCTCTCAACTCCACTGAATTGCACCAAACTGAACTGACCTCTTTCTTTGTAATGCTCTCTTAAGTAACCTCTGTGTCTTGTCCTTGGGAGAGTTGGGCATATCCTATCTCTAACTCATTCTGTCAGACCTTTCTCTGAATCACTGCTTTATCTGGCCCTCACTTTCAAACATGGCTGCTTCCTTCTACAAACTAAACTTACATTTGGGATTAAAGCTGTGTAATAAAGGGTGTGTCTACATTCCAGCCAGATCACACAGACCTAGAAAGTCTTTGAATTTAATTTCTTGCCAGAATGGCCATGTTGCTGAATTAAAATTCCTCTACATTTTATATAAATGTTTCTCAGAGTGTTTTGCTCAGTTTTAATGCATTATTTGTTTTTAGTTTAGTTTCCATTAGTACTTTTTTAACAGAAATGCATGTTGTTAGTACCTTTTCTTTCTATTAAAAATATTCGTTCACTGAAAGTCACTGAACTTTCTAGCTGCTCGTGTAACTGCCTCCATTGTACTGTCTCACAGATGTTGCAAGTACATTTAAACTGTTCCTCTGACCATTACCTGTTTCCCTACCACCTTATGATCTGACCTTTGAGCCATATACTATTCATGTTCTCCTGGTAACTGGATAGAGAGGAAATGTCAAATATATCTTTAAATAGAATTGATTACAAAAAATGATTCTGAATTTCTTACTTGAACTCACAGTGGAAGCCACTCTATATCATTGACATAAATATCTTATCTTGGACTTTCCTGAGTTTGATGACTCTAGTAGCTGCCATCTTACTAGGATGTGACAAGCACTGTCTGAACTGGATATCCTGTAGAAAGATAGCATGAGTGCCGATGTATTCTTGAGGCTCTCTTGGACTATAGGAAGAGGTTAATGGCATAAATTCTTTGAGAACAAAGGTATCAGTGACAACACACCTTATTTCTTTTTTTTTTTTAAATATTTATTTATTTATTTTATTGATGAGTACACTGTAGCTGTCTTCAGACACACCAGAAGAGGGCATCCAATCTCATTACGGATGGTTGTGAGCCACCATGTGGTTGCTGGGATTTGAACTCAGGACCTCTGGAAGAGCAGTCAGTGCTCTTAACCACTGAGCCATCTCTCCAGCCCCCCACACCTTATTTCTTATGTAAATTTAGTACCTATATTAAAATTAACTTTGTCACTATAAAGCATAGATGTCTAGGACTGAATTACTGCAGCTCAATTTCAAATCAGTCTTCCTATAAGACAAACTAAAATGACTGTAGAATATGATTGACTTCTGCCTCAGTGCTGACCTGATCCACTGATCCTATGGGGAATGGAACAAGCTGAGACTCCTAACAAAATTCCAAGCATTCTCATTGTCTCTTGTGATTGTCTTGTCATTTAATCATTTGGAAGATGATCAGATATTGCTGAAATGTTGTGAAATAAGGGAAACTTAGAAATATCAGTGTAGGCTAACAAGTGAAGATGTAAAAGCAAATGCCCTTAGAAAGAGAAAATTCTGTGGCTTTGTAACCCACTTAATAGAGGAGAAAAAAGAAAGCTCTAAATGTTCATGAAAGGGTAGGGATTACACTCTACAGGTTATTTTAAGTAGGAGGGATAATTTCCTGACTTTTAATAGGTTGCCAGAGAGTGGGGAGAGAGAGAGGGGGGAGGGGGAGAGAGAGAGAGAGAGAGAGAGAGAGAGAGAGAGAGAGAGAGAGAGAAGAACTATTTTAATTATATATTACACTCTTCTTGAGGACTCATTCATTAGCTTGTAGTAATTGTATAAAATATTAGTTTTGTTATGACATTTTTAATATATACACAATGTAACTTGTAATTCAAGATTCTTTTTCCTTCATCTCCATTGATATCATGTTAATATTCACTTTAAATTTTGTCTGCTAAGTCAGTATGTGGAGTCTGTTTCAATAATAAGAAAATATTGGAAACTAACATAATTCCAGAAGGTATTATATAATTGTATTGGTCATTTCATCCTTAGGAGTTAGGGCAGATAAGTTTGGTCCTTTTGGAAAACAACCTTCATGTATAGGTGTTTTGCCCGCATACATGCCTTTGTGCCATATGTATGTATAGTACCCAGAGAAGCCAGATTGTCAGGAGATTGTCAGGTCATCTGCGACTGGAGTTACAGACAGCTATGAGCTGTGTTGTGGGTGCTGGGTATTGAAATAAGCTCCTCTGGAAGAGAAGTCAGTGCTATTAACCTCTGATCCATCTCTCTAAACCCAACAACCTAGTTTATAGGTCAAAGATTCAACACTACTGACAATATCAGCATTTGCTGATGAAATATATTTTAAAAAATTTTACCTTATACTGCTTTGGAAGGTAGAACATGCTATAAACTCTTTGAACTGAGACAGGAAATATTTACCAATAACAGCAACAAGAAGAAAAAGATGATCCACAAATAATCAAAGCTCTGCACACTAAATAGACGTGAAAATAAAACGCTTAACGAAAAGCAAACTGCAACCCACTTGATGACAATACATGAATACATTAACTATTTTAAAGTAAAACTCCATTTTATAAATACATAACAACTCTGTCACAATATGGCTGTGAGATTCTCCATTATTGCAGAGTATTGGGGTTTACTGGATGCAACTATTTTTATGAAAAGACATGAGTCTCTGCTCACCAAAGTCACAAAGGCACTAATGCAGAAGTGATACATAGGCTACTTGGTTTCTTTCAGTGTCAGGAGTCTGCTCTAGGCATGAGTGATGGCAGTAAAACATAGGATTTCCATGCTAGCATTTACCTTTCTGACACTAACGTTTCTCCAGCTTTCAAAGCAGTAGCTCTAATGAAGTGTGCATGCTTTCTGGTTAGGAGCACATTTTCAGTGTTCTTCATCAAAATCAGCTGAACATCTAAGCTTATGTGAGCTTTGAATGATGTAAATATAGTTCAAAAAAGGGGGGGGGGGTGGACACATCAAAACTCAGCTAATGCTGTTGAAATTAGCAGTATGGAGACCAGTGTGATAAGCATTAGAAGTTGTTGGTCTATTAAATGTTTGCAATGCAGAACAGAAACAAAGCTCTCACAGAAGAGCATGTTAGTGGAAACTGGGGGCCATTATTTTATGCTCCGTAGAAATGGAGAGATGGCTCAGCCATTAAAGGCTGGGCTCACAACCAAAGATATGAGTTCATTTTCACTTCGTAGTGCACAGGTGTTTTGTTGCATGTGACCTTGGTCTGAGACCTTCTCTTGTGCAATATGTTGAACTCTCTTCAGTTTGTTTCTTGCTAGGTTTGTATTTGTGATGTAGAATTTCTCTTTCTTTTCTCATCCATAATGAGAGCCCTGTGACAGGCATAGATTACAAGTTCAGTGAATACATATTGTTTGCTTGATGACACATTTAATGAAAGTGAGCGTTAAGTTGGTGTGTCAGTAAGGGTTTCTATTGGTGTGAAGAAACACCGTGATCATTGCAACGTTTATTAAGGAAAGCGTCTAAATGGGACTGGCTCACAGTTCAGAGGTTTAGTTCATTAACATCATAGCGGGAAGCATGGTGGCATGCAGGCAGACATAATGCTGGAGAGGCAGCTAAGAGTTCTACATTTGGATCTGGAGGCAGGCAGAAGAGACAAGAAGTCTGAAACTGCAGAGCCCACCCCCAGTGACACACTTCCTCTAACAAGGTCACACCTACTCCAAAAGGTAAAGTGTGACTCCCTATGAGCCTATGTTCAATGAATCACAGTTGGGAACAAAGAAAGCTGGTGAAAAGAGGTGTGATTTTCACAGGTACTTCAATAGTGTTGATTGGCAATGTCCACAGAATCTGAAGATATATGAAATTTTTTGTATGGAAATTTCTCTGAAGGAATAGAGTAGAATCGTCTATGGAGCAGCTAGAGATACAATTAGGTGGCAGTCTTGAAGCCAGAACTGTGAAATTTTATTTTCAATATTACAAACATGGTATTTTAGGAACATTTACAGCCAAGAGTTGAGCCATGCAACACTTGAGCAATTTGACATGACCCCTACTTTCTCTACATATGAATTGAGCATTATGACACAGTTAGCACGATTGGATGGGACTTGCAATGCGGTCTTTATATGTTGTGCTGTTATTTGTTGTCAAATTTGCCATTAATCTGCACTGTGTTTACAGCAATGGAATCTAGAGCAAACTGTGATGTATGTACACAGGCTTCTCTGCCACTTCTACGTGGATGACATTTTGGTAGCATTTCTGAGATTCTGGAGATGGGTTTGTTTTCACTTTTGTCTATTCTGCTGCCCTTTACATTGTGAAGAATCAGGACACGAATCTTACTAACCTGTTCAAACACTACAGTGTCTGGAAATCCATTTGTTGCCATTTATCTTTCTCTGCTGATACTGCAGGCAGCCTTGGACTTGGGTCCTGAGCCCTTTCCCTCCTCAAAAGTAAAAAATATATAGAGAATATTTTAAATTATTATTATATTTAGCCATTTGAAAGCATAGTTGGCATCATAGTTGCTTTTGTCTTAAGGAAATAAATTGTATGACTACATACTCTAAATGTGTCTATTAATTTAGAAACACACTGCTAGATAGTAATACATTACATGCCTGTAGCTAACCATGTTCACATTTGTCTGATAGGAACAGATTTTTATTAAATACGTTTATAGGTCCTAAAAATAAAGGCAATTCATTTCAAACAGATGCCATTAGGCTTTCTTTCTGAAACCCTCTTCCTCACTTAAAACAAAAACAAAAACAAAAACAAAAAACAAAAAAAAACCCCCAAAACCCACCTCAGTCTATTCCTTCTGCTTTGGCTTTACTTCATAGCACTAACAATGATTTCCAAGGGAGTTGACCGTTAGCATGAAATGATACAGCCCTTTCCCTGGCACCCACTGTAAATCCCTGATTCAACCAGCCCTTGATCTCAGTACATGATATAATACCTGGTATTTAGGATTGGCATTCAGTTAACATTTATGGAATGAAAATCATTAAGCTTCCTTTTTTTTATTCCCTTTTTCTTGTTACTGACAAATGTCAGGTCATTATTGTAAATGATACATCATTTCTTCTATTCATTCTAGATTTGCTTCTTCTTGCCATTACAGATACACTTGCATCTTTATGAATTCTGACTTTATTTTAAACTTGTCTGTTTCTATCTACTTTTGTAGTCCTTAAGCTGTTCTTTGGATCTTTTATTCCTTCTATATTTAGTTTTGAATTTTTGAGTTGCTAAAGCTTCAGGTATTTGAGTCACCTGGATCCATTTTATTAAGTGTTATATTGGCCAGGTCCTAACTCTCTCTCTGACCTAACTAATCTTTATTATTACTAAACTCATCATTATTGATGTTGTCAAGAAGAAAGGAGAAAACCATCCATGCATGGCAGCTAAATATTATACCAGTGACAACTCCCATTTAGTTTATTTAGTGTAGTTTAATTTAGTTTGAGTTTGGTGGTAGCTATGGGTACTATGTGTGCTTTATAACTGTGTTCTTCTTTTATTAGTTTATTTTTTATTGTAGTTGTTAGTGGTGGTAGTTTGTGATGGTGGTCTCTCTCTCTCTCTCTCTCTCTCTCTCTCTCTCTCTCTCTCTCTCTGTCTCTGGTTTGTGTATGTGAATATGTGCACAGACACGCCATAGCATATGTGTGGATGTCACAGGATAACTTTTAAGAGTTGGTCTTGTGCTTTCACTACGGGTCTGGTAAACAAATTGGGGTCACAAGAGGATAAACACAGGTCTTTGGGCTTCACATGCAATTTTACCTGCTGAGCCATCTCTCCAGCCCAGAAGTTTGTTCCTTTAATTATAAATGCTTTTAAATTCCTGGTAATAGCTGAGCTTGCTAGCAATTTTCAAGAAAATCAGTCACCATTGTTTGAATAAATATGTCTCTGCCCACACTGACCTTGAAGTACAGTATACAGAAATGTTCTCGGGAGCCAGTGTTGGGAAGCTTGGGTGTGCCACACTGCCTTTGTGTATGCCTGTACGGTTTTTATTTTAGATTTAGAGTTAGAATTTTCATTGCATGGTTTTTCTGGAGGCTATGGCATATAACTTTAACAGCAGATACACAGGCCCCTTACGTGATTTCTCTCATATGCCTGTGTGTGACACAGGGGCTGGCATCATTACCTACTTGTTTTCTTTTGCCTAAGCGATAGCAGTAATTATATCTATAAAGTCTAGATTATTTCAATGTATCTTCTGAATTTGGCTGAAAGCTAACCAGCTCTGCATTGTGTGTATTTTATGTAGACTGTTTTCAAATCACTTCTTTGACCTTCTGTAGTATTTAGTAAGGTTTGATGGTCTTGGATCCTAACACTATTGAACTAAAGAGAACAGAGGGGAAGCAGTCCAAATTTGCACAAGCAACATAGCACGAATCAAGTTTATCAAAATTTAGAGGATGGATCAGCAAGGAAAGGCTAACCTTGGGAGACAAAGTTAGAGCTCAGCCTTCCTCCATCTTAAGGTTTATGTTTAGTGTTAATGGTCAACTTGACAGGATCTAGAATCATCTAGAAAATTCAGCCATGCCTATATGGAATTATGCTGATTAACTGACTTGGGAATACCCATATTAATTTATTTTGTGATACCATTACTTAGGTAGGGACTTCTGGGCTGTTCAAAATGAATGAAAAGATATGAGCACTGGTGGGCATCCATTGTGGATGCAGTGTAACCAAGTGCTTCAAGCTCCTGCTGCCTACACTTCCTCACCATATTGGACTGCAGTGTGACGTGCAAGCAAGATTAGATGCTTTCTCTTTTAAGTCATTGGGTTAGGATATTTTATAGCAACGAGAAAACAAATTAAGATATAGTTCTTGGTTTTATTTCAATTAGGAAAGTGATTCCTTTGGGAAGACTTGGCTAACAGCATGACAGTCAAAAGCTCAGTGCATTCCTACACAGTCATGAAACTGAGCATTGGGTAAAAATCACTCTAAGGGTCAGCAAGTCTTTGAGATAGATAAGCACCAAAAAAATTGATATTTTATTGTCATGTTCACTGAATCAGTTGTTTATATTGTTTAAGGAAAAGTGCTGTGTGGAAGCCCTAGAATAAAGCACCAAAAGTAAAAAAGAAAGAAAAAAAAGCAAACCACAAGAGAGCTAGTTCTTTAGGTGAATTTTCCTCTGGCAGGCCTAATTAGGTGAGTTATCAGGTCATCTGCTGATTCTAAAATTTGGGACAGATACTCAAGATAAAACAAAAATGTCTCATTTCTTCTCAATAAAACAAACATTTTGCTTATCTTTAGAAATGTTTGTCAGAGGGCTTTTTTCCCCTTTGCATAAGTCTTTGAACAGTTTAACTTTGTTGTCACAGTTGATTGTACCCATGCTTTCTGTTTTGAGTGACTTTGCAGATATGAAGGACAAGCGGCCCCTTCTATAGTGAGTCAGTCACACCTGGATGTTGCCAGATAACTGGGGGTGGGGGGAGGCTAGACAAAACGCTAATAGAAAGAAAATGGAGAAAACAAAGCAAAAACAAAGAAAAAAACCAAACTAACAAACAAATAAAAATAAAAAAAAACCAGAAAATTATTTTCTTTTCCACTGGGGAGTTGAAGTTGGGCATGCCTTTGGGAGAAACTTCTGGCCTGATTTTTTCATGTTGGGTTTGCAAAAAGACATGAACTTTGAGGAGCTCTTCTGATAGACGCTTTCTTCTGCATCTACCCATGGAACTTCACCTTGAAACTATTGATGGATATGAGGTTACATTTTCAATCTCAGTTGATTGAAACTTGCTAATTAAAACTTCACATCCTTTCTCTCAGAGACCTTTGAAAAACAGAGTGTAGACGCTTGTTTAGAACTGATATAATGGCTGCCCAGCTGGAAGCTCTCCTGTCTAGGATGCTATAAATGTTAATTTGCTGCCAATTCTACCTTGTCAAAAACCCAGGGGGTTCTCTGCTCTTACATCAGTCTTTTCAAACAGCATTATCCTAGGCCTGACCACCATCCTTACTTTCACCAGACTTCTCAAGATCTTGGTTCTGGAAAACTCAAGCTGAAAGCAAGGTCAGGCTTGAAGAAACAAAGGACATGCTGTTTCACTGTTGTAAGACATACGTTCTTTTCCTTTAGCATCTCTATATGTGGAAGTATCTGCAATAATCTTACTCTCTTTTGTACATATCCCAGTAAAACTATGGATTACTTCTTTAGAATTGAAATGAAGGTGTCCGTCCAAGCATCCTTTCTTGGGATTGCCATAGCCTCTTCAACACTGACATTTCAGATGCATAGCACAGCAGACCTAATGAGTGCTCTGCTTCTACCCCTCATCCCTCCAGGGCTTTTCAACATAATACTCTATGATTGAATAGGGTTGGGGATTAGCCTTAACCAGTGACAAAAGAAAACTTGGAAGTAAATATCACAACCTCTTTAATTCGCAAATGAGACAGACGGGAATGATCTATATCTCATGTGACCTCAGTAGGTCGCAACCTGATTTCAGCCTTACAACCTGCTCAATAGAGACCTTGTGTAGGTCTATTTCTTTCATTTTAGCTTTTTTCCTGATATACAATATTTTAAAATATCACTGATAAAGATTGCTATGGAGATATCCATAAATGTAATTGGTTTATATTTATAAGAACTAGTTTGTATTATGGATAGGAGTGAGAGTATTCATAGAGTAAAATGATGATAAACAATGAAATGCATAAGAATGATGAGGAATAAATGACAAAATACAGCATGAAAGCAGATGTGGATCTAGGTCTAACTTTTAGGGGATCACCAAATTAATAGTCATGTATACACAGTCTTCTTGGCTTCAGCTATAGACTTACTATCTGCCAATCTTCTATCTATCTGTGCTTGTTAGTCTCTTGTCAACCTGACAAAGACTGGGTCATCAAGGTAGTGATAACCTCAATTTAGAAAATACCTCCATCGCATTGGCCTGGAGGCAAGTTTGTGGGCATTTTCTTATTTAATGATTGCTGTGGACAGGCCCTAGACCCATGACGGTCAATCCATCCTTGGCAAGTAGTTCTGGGCTGTATAAGAAAGCAAGTTGAGCAAGCCATGGATAGCAAGCTAGTGAGTGGAGTCCCTGCTTCAGTTCCTTCCTCCAGGTTTCTGAATTAGTTCTTGGATTGGGTTCCCCCAATAAAGGACAGTTACAAGGATATATCAACCAAATAACACTTTCCTCTTCATGTTGCTTTTGTTCATGGTCTTGAGGAAAGCAGTTAAAAACAAAACAAAATGCAATTTCAACATCTATCTACTTATTTATTTTTACAGCGACAGGGAACAAATCCAGGACCTTGAACATTCTGGGCAAGTGCTATAGCTTCAGGCACACACTCCTAGGTTTTGAAGACTTTCAAACTAAAATATTTGAAGGGTGTATTTTTTTCTTTTTTTCTTTATTCTCTCATTTAAAGGAAGGTAGTAACATTCATTCACTTTCTCATTCATCCATTTGTTAATTGCTTGATCTTTTAAAAGTCATGTGCTTAGTTTGTTTCTTGGCAGACAAAGAATGAGGATAAAAGTGTGATTCATATGATTGAGGAGTTAAGCAAATAAGGATGGAACTTAAATTTGGAGAGGTGTTACCATGTGGTTTGTTCCCACCCCCCACCTCCCAGAGGCTTTGTGCAGGCTACCTGAGCTCTCACACCAGTTCTGTACAGTTTACAATGAGAAAAGTTCTATGGCTTTGTCTGACTGTCAAGCCCTGTCCAGTTTCTCTATTATTCTTTGCTCATCAATTCCCAAGGAATTATTAAAGAACAGTAGTTTCTTTTCTTTTCTTTTTTTAAGTTGCCTGTTTGAGATGAGGGGAGTTTGAAGGGTCTGTAAAGTCAATGTGTTCCTTGTCTGTAACCTCATCCTGTTCATGGTCAGGTGACCTTTTCTTCTTTTTTTTTTTTTTAAGCAGGTTTTTAAAAAAAACTTAAATCAGTCAGAGAAAATGGGCTCCACGCGCTAATGAAGAGCACCTTGACTATGCATTGAGCCCACACAGTCTTTGATGTCGGTTATGGGCCAAAAGCTGTTGAAAAAAATGTGATCCATGAACGCCATGTTCCATTCTTATGGCCTTGGTTTGAGCTGCACTGGGGCCTGAAGATCAACATCCTTCTTTGTCCTTCTTTTTCCTTCTTTGTTCTGGTATATGAATGATTGGTGGCATTTGCATAGGTTGAGAGTACATCAACCAAGAACAGGAAAAAAATGCTTCTGAATCTACCCTTAATGTATTCATAGCACAGCATGCAGCCACATGATGATGGCAAGTTAATGGGCTTTGCCTTAATGAGGTAACTGTTCTCCTCCCAGGTTTGGAGGTTTATGCTAGCTTTATTTGTCAGCCTTAGCTAAGCAGATACAAGAAGAAATTATAGCTTTGTGCTGGCATTATTTTCAAGTCTGTTTGTAGAGAGAAATGTTATGGCTTCCTCCTGCTCCTGTCTTTGGTCCATTTCAATGCTCCTTTGCCCTTTAATGGTGGTGATTCCATGCAAAATCCCCCCAACCAGGGCCACCCACATGGTTTAGAATAAGAGGATATTCCATGGAGCTCTTAATTCCAATGTGTTGCTGTTAAACAAGGTCTCTAAGAATATTGGTCCCATTTCTTAATATCCTGTACTATGACTTTCCTTCCTACCATTCCCCTCCCAGAATCCAGCCAGTTTTAGGACCCTGAAAATGATATAACACAGGTAGCTGATATCTCCCAAAGAAAACAGTGCCTGTATGCTTTCCCTTTGCTTTTAAAGATATTTTGCCATTATCTTTTTTTTTTGCCCAAATTATTTTTCTTCATTCACTTCAATTACCACTGAATCTTTTACATTAGCTAATGATCATCTCTTTCATAGCCTGCTTTTCTGGTAACTTGTTAATGCCTAGTAATGAGGAGGAAAGGGCAACAGCTCTATTAACACAACCAAATTGATTCATAATCAGACATGAACTAGGAAGTAGGTGAGAGTTTTACAAGCACTAAAGGTTAATAGAACCATTCTCCAGCCTAATTTCCAACCCATCCGGCATGAAGTCCCCTGACCTCCGCCTCCAGACACACAACCATTGCATAAGAGATTTGGGCATGGGTGGTATGTAGGTGGAAGTTATTTCTGAACATTAATAGCTGTTTCAAGTATTGAACACTTTTTACAGTACCCCTACAATGTAGCCCCAACAACATTCATGCTAAAGAAATTATATAGTTAATTTAACATTTATACAGAAGATTGGCTTCCAAGTGGAAAAGCTTATTCAGTCAAAACTAGCACTTATTCTTTCCATGGGGATTTTTACACAGGCTCCATTTTTTTTTTCAGTAGGAAACATCCTTGTGAAGGTATTTTTTGGAGGTGAGTAGTTGAGTCACATAACCACGCAATCAATTTTTAAGTGAACAAACAGCCAGCTGGATAAAAGCCATACCTTCCATTACCTGCTAAATACTTTGGTCTGAATATGATTGACAGTCAATCTGTCTTCCAAAGCCAAAGAGCTTTTGCAATGGCCACTACATGTCCATTCACTGACTGGAAGGAACCCGACAACGCCACTCTCTCTTCACTCATAGAGACATTCATTCCGAGTTCATTCTGGGTTGTAATGTCTCCTTCTTATCCTCCTACCCACTACCTCTGGTGCTACATTTCTCTTTTTTGGTAATTTCACTTCCTTGATCTCTCCCTCAGAGAAGACTATGATGACCCATTTCAGATATTTTTAGAATCTGTTTCCAAATGAGGAGCCTGGGGAGCAGATTGCGATGTTTCCACAGAAGTCCGGAAGGCATATATATTTCTTTACCTCTGAATGTTCTACGTGCTGTCACACCTTTAAGGCATTGGCTTAGTTTTGCTTTGTCTCTCCACATGTGACAGTGGCATACACACACCCCCATCAGCATATTTCATGTTGTGTGAGGCAGGATGGTCTGACTCACGTGCCCTTTATAGTGAGAGAGCCTCAATGCTGGATATAATAAATTGGTCCTTGAAAATAGTTTGTCACCAGGAATTATTCCCTACAATGCAATAAACAGGCCTTGTTATAAATTCAGTCTGCAGGATCTCCAAAGCCACAAATCAAAATCAACCTTCCTCTATGTTCATTCTGCTCAGCACTTTTATATTAAAAAACATATTTCTGCTCAGGGCCGTGGATTTAGAGTCACAGTAGTGATGAATTTTTCTGGAGATACTTCCAGAGAGCATATTTACATATTCACACATTTGTTTCCAGCTGTTTTGGCAAAAGTTCATCAAACCAGCTCTCCCTTTCATGTCAAGAGCATAAGCCAACTATTCGTCCTGAGTTTTCATTCTTTAAATCAGAACAATACCCCAAAGCATTCTAATTTTTGCCAAAATAAAAATTCATCCTAAGAGTGAATTCTTCTAAGGAGCTTACTCTATGCCACCATAATCTAAAGGCTCATAAATAACTTTGGCATAACTTTTTGAAGAGTAATTTGCTTTTACACACAGTTAATGGACTTCAGTCTGTGGTAGCAGTTTAAGTGGAACTGGCCACTTGCTAATTTGTATTATCATCTGCAGCTACAGAGATGCTACATGAGTCGTGCTTTCCTGCATTAGCCCATGTCTTACTCATGTGCAGCATGTGGCATGCCTTCACTGATTAAGAGTTAGAATTAATAATAAGAATTAGAATTATGGATTAGATTAATCATTAAGGATTCTAAGAGATCTAAGATAATCCTAAAATTGTTCCTAAGATAATGTCTAATTGTTAAGGATATCTACCTAATTCTATAGATATTGAGAACTAATTACACCCCATTTGACAAATCAAGTGAACTGTAGAGGGTTAAGGCTATCAACTTTCAAAGCCTCCAGTTACCAGCTTCCTCCACCAAGGCCACCTCATCTCCTCAAACAGTGGGGACCAAGTACTTAAATACTTGAGCCAATGAGGGACATTGTCATACAAACTATCATAGACATCAAGAGGAATTTAGCTCAATTACAGATATATATGTCATTCTTAGTAGGCAAAGTTGATGTTACTACCAGGTGAAAAGCATTGGCTGATACCGCCTGAGATGCACTAAATCAATCTTTCCAAACTAAAACAAAAATTTGACTCCATTTTTCCTGATATTCCACATGAAGGTAAAATTAGAAATTCTTTCTTTGACCCTACCCTTCCACATTGAGATGTAATTTGCTAGAATATCATAATTCCTAAGAAAGACTGAAGAGCTGGCAATATGACATAATAGATAAAGGTGCTTACAACCAAGTTCTGGGATCAGTCCATAGAACTTTAAATTAGAAGGAGAGAGCCCACTCCTGCAAACTGTCCTCTGACCTTGATATGGATAGCTGGTACGGCCTGTACGAGTGCCTCTGAATGCACCCTACACAAAGGAATGAATGAATTAATAAATAAATAGATAAATAAATAAATAAATAAATAAAAGTATTAAAATTGTAGGAAAGACATTTCAGACATTTGGGACATATGTAAAAATAAACTCTAATCTGAGAGAGAAACCAATTCTCAGCTAGGAGGCACATTTAAAATAACAGACAAGTAATCTACTGAGCACTGTGTATAAATATTATATAATAATTTCCATGACTGTTCATCTCTAATTAAAGTTATTGGGTAAAACTTAATGGGAAACACTGACCTAGACACAGGTAAAATAAAAAAGTAGATCCAGATCCAAGGATTGTTTTGGACATCTTTGATTTTGACATTTCAGGAGTGTTCCAACTAATGGGATGAAAAGATAACATATCACAAGTGTTATCGCTACATAAAAGGAGGTTTCCAGCTTCATTGTAATCTAATAGGGTCACACACTGTGTTTTGACTCTACTGTTGACATAAATGTTGCACAGCACTAATTTGAAAAATGTTAAGTTGGAAATACTTTCGGCCCAAAGAATTTCAGAAAATTACTGAAATTATATTATGCACATTAACATATTGTAGATATTATTTGTATCAAAATATGAACTATGTGTAACACTATATAATAAATGTAGCATAAAATGTACATGATATAACTTTAACAGAAGTAAGGCATGTCCTTGCTAGAGTTTCCAAAATTATTATTTATAATTATTATATTATTAGGGTCCAATACATACTCTTCATATCATAAAGACATAAGTAAGCACATGTTTGTGTGATTTTACTGCACTGTCTATTCAGTCTTCAATGAACTGCACAAGGAAGAGCTGTAATGCTGTGCTCTTTGAAAATCACATTCTTCTTGAATCCCTATCCTTCCTTAGAAGTTCTTATATAAGATAGTTTTGCATCACCTTCATTTACTTGAGTTCAAATTCTTCATTGTAACTTGACATGGATTTTGTCTAATTCATTATCAGGATTAATATACTTATTATTTGAACATTTCTATGTTGAAATGGGTTTTGATATAGTTTCCAACCTTTCTTTAGTACTATAATAAAAGGAATTTTATTGATATTTTAAATTTCTCTTGTAGATACACACTGGGCACTGAGAATATCTTCTGAGACCCCCCTATGCTACCTTTCTGTGTTCTCTCACCTCTTTTTGGACTCCTTTGTTCTCCTAGACATCTTCTAGTCTCCTGACATTCCTACATGCACATAGAATTCTATGTGACTATTTAAAATCTAGGAGCCACAAATTAAAGAAACCACACAGTTTTTCTTTCTGAGACAGGCTTAATTTGTTTAACGCACTTGTCTCCATTTGCACCCATTTCCACCTAGATGAAATGATTTTATTCATCTTTATGACTGAAAAATCAATCCATTATTTAAACATACCAGCTTTTCTGTGCTGGTTTTAAAAATGAGAGAGGACATCTAACTGGCCAGTGACAAGTCTGTCGCTACATGGATTTGGCCACAATCGCTTGTTTTCATTTCTTGAACTTGCCAAACTTTTTTTTTTAATTTGAAGGCCCATGAGTTTGCTATGTGTGGGTCAAGAATGGAGCCCCAAACAATCACATTCACTGTTGCTTTTTAGATGTCCAGTTGCTGCTAACATGTCACCTTTACATCCTGCTAGTCTCCAGTGTCCCACATTACCAGTGAGACTCTGTCACATCAGTACTCTCAAATACTTAATATTTTCTGAAATTATATTTATAGTGGATTTATTTATTTACAGTATATTTATTCGCTACATCCCAATCACCACTTACCTGGGAAGTTATTGCAACCATAGCCTCTCTCTGGCATGTCCATTGGGTTATGTAAGTCCATAGCCTTTTGAGCATGCATGATGTCTCAGTATCCCACACTCTACTACTTTTATGTATCGCCCTGTCTCATGGTGCTCATACTGAAAGATCCTTCCTGAAAGGGTTATGGATCCCATTTTACTTTTCTTTTAAATTTTCAAGTAGTATAAAGCATGTGAAGTCAAAGGGTAGAAACAGAATTTTGAAAATTTGAAGGGGAGAGAGCTAATATTTAAGACAAGAATTAAGTCAATTTCATTATTCCCCAGGATCCTGTAAATAAGTTAGTCCATGTTATGCATAAATAAATAATATAGAAATAGATAATCAAGGGGCTATATTCTGTTAAATTGATACTTTCTCTAGATCATACTGAGTAATTAAAAATATAGAATGCTGGGGGCCAGCCCTGTATTGCTAAGTATTGAGGTGGGAGACAACATTGGATGAAGGCAAAAGCTGATAACCTTGTAAATCTCTCTTACAGTTCTAGGAGCCAGAAGCTGGTGGCTTCTGGCAATTTAACTCTTACTTTTTGGGGCCTCATGTGGGTCAAAGCTCGTGCCCGGGGGTCCCGGGTGGCAGCTTGGGTGCGAGCTGGAGCGGTCAGGGTGTCCCAGGAACCGCAGCTCAGCACAGAGACGCAGGACACTCTTCGCCCTGCTGGCCCCCCCTCGTGAAGGTGCATGGGCCGCCCTTGTCAGGAGAAAGTGTCCCGAGGCCCTCTAGAACACAGAGAACACAGGGGCGGCTCTCTCCCCCCACCCCCGCCCCACCGCATGAGTTTTGACTTACACAATGAATCCAGGATTTCAAGAGACACGTAGAGATTGAAGATGTGTAGATTTATTGACATGGCGGTGAGTTTAGATGGTGACAAGCTCTCCCAAAAACTGTCAGAAGGGGTTTGCTTATATTGGAAGCGGGCGGGGCTTTCAGGTAATACGTAAATCTTGAGGCAGAGACCTGTTAGTCTTGTGCCTTATGTGACCTAGCAAGGGCTGTATGTTAGGTCTCTGGGTTCTGGGGGCGTGGCCGAACACCCAGGATTCCACAGCCCCACAGCCTCAAACTGGTTGGGCCTGACCACCTGTATCATCAATATTACAACTGCACATGCATACTTATATACATACACATATACCTACATACTTATAAATGTACATACTTATAGACAGAGAGACATAGAAACATATACACATTTTGTGGATGGAGCAGAGCCCCAGTAGTCATACTCTTTTTCTTCTCTCAGCCTTTTTATGCCTTCATAGACCAAAGTTCTTTAGGGAACAACTAACATAGAGGGTTAATATCTGCCCAGCTCTAGTGTGATTAGTGCTAACTATAAATGTAAAAAAAGTACCTCAAAGATAAAATGCTACACAAAGGGGGAGTTATAGAAGGATGTCAATGGTAAGTTCAAAGCAGTGTTTCATTTTATAAGATCATTATAAGCCCAAAGCAACAATTTCACAAGACCTTGCTTTATCATAGTGCACACCTGTGGCGTCCTCCTTGGACCTAACTTAGAATGAATGTTTTTCTTTGATCACAAATCTATCCCAAGCCTTGTTTCTCTTCTTAGTGCAATTTATGAAAGCTCATTACATTCCTTATTATGCAGCCCCTATTTACTATTTTATGAGGAGGGGGCACATTCTCTTCTTGATTATACCTTTACTATATCTTTCTGGCAAAGCATCTAAAACCACCTCCTTAAAACTTCCTAAAATTATTTGGATCATCAGAAATGCTGTAAACTCATTAATTCATCTAAATAGTATTAATTTATGAAAGTTTATCTTCATGCTGATCGACAGGAAATTTGCTCAATAGGGTGGACTGATGCCCAGGAATCATTAGTGTATGTAATAAGGATGGAAAAGGCATATGAGCAGTGAGAAGCAATCCTGATGAAATCTCTAGGGCAGTGCCTCTCCATAGTGCACTTACCATAGTCATGCAAGACTGTGAGCCATCTCCAGGAACCTCACTTACCATAGTCTTTCCTAGGTGGCTTTTGTCAAAAAAAGACATGATTTAAAAAAAATCTTTAGTGAAATTAAACAGTTACATTTTCTTTTTAAAATTAAGGTCAAGGGACAACGTTCAGGGGTTTCTTCTTGTTCCCTACCTTGGTAAGTCTGGACCTTGTTGTTTGTGCTGAACTGCATCTGCCAGGCTAGCTGACCTTGCTCACCTCCCATGTTGCTTTTAGAGTTCTAGAATTGCAAATGTGCAACCCAGTCTTTCCACTTGAGTGCTGCTGGTTGAACTCAGGTGTTCTGGCTTGTTGAGCCACTTCTCTGCTGGATTCTTACCATTTTCAATAGTTTAAGTTTATTTTTGAAATACCAGTGTTGACAGAGGCTTCTATCTTCTGCACAGCAGTTCATGGACCTAAAGAACTGTTTTATATTACTTAATTATTTGTTAAAGCTTTGGATCTGGTGTCCTGTGCTCATCTGTTTTGCACAGTGTTAAGTGCTTAAATGAGTAGTGGTTGTGCAGGATTGGGGTCTTGTAACATGATGGGTTATATTTGAAGGGTATAACTGTGGGGATTGTTTTAGTGAAATATCTCCTGATGCCATTATACAGAATGCTGAGAACTTTTCAGATGCTTGAAGAATAGCAGTAGCTAGCACTTGTGGTGCACATTAAGTAGTAAACTCTGAACTAACCTTGTGGGTGTACTTTATCTCAGTGGTTTCTGCTTAGAGATGAGACAACCCAGGCTCAGACATTAAGTACCTCATAAAAGATCACATAGTAAGAAGTACAGACAGGTTCTGAACTTTATTCGATTTTGTAAAGGACTCCACTGTTTTAAACACTACTACATTGCCTGGCATTAGCAAATATTTACAAGGATGCCATTCACTGACACATACCATAGAAATTGCTATGTTACTTACCAAGGTATCTTTCAGAGTTGACAGTTATGAATCTAAACAAATGTAGAATTCAAAACATGTGTAAGTCATCTAATCAGAATAGATGCTACCCATGCAGAACAGACATGACATGTACTTCTCACCAAAGGAAGGTATTCACAGACAGACAGACAGGACCTCCTGTCAAGTGCAGAGCTACCATCCAGCAGGGGGTACATAATGACTTTAAAGATAAGTAAGTACTATGCTTAATATGATGCTGAGTATTGGATCCTGCCTCTTCATAGGGAATTTCCTTCTCCTGTTTCTCATCAGAAACTTAGCATCTTCAGTCTTCATGAATCTTAATTCCATAACTGTATCCAGCATTCTAAACATTTTCACGATATCACTCATTTTTGTCAATTATTATTTCTTACTTCCTGAGAACTCGTACTTTTAGAAGTTCTTCCTAATCTAAAATGTCTTTCCCTCTGGTTGCCACAGATTAGCCGTAAAGAGATTGGGTTAGACTTTTAAAGATTATTCAAGTCAAGAACAGAGTCTTAAACCCAAATTTTTATCCTCAGAGCCAGTGACATCTCAACATATTTGTATATGTACACCCTTTCCCCCAACTGGTGGCCATGAAGCATCATGTAATGGATAAGAGCTGTCAGCTGGCAAAACCAGGAGCTCATCTTAGGTTTCAAAGGACTGTTAACTGTTTTTTTTCCACATTCAGAATCTACTGAGAATGTTTAGAATAAGCTTTCATGTAATAGCCTAAACCTGAGAAATACTATTTACCCCTCCATAATGTGCAGAACAACTACATAGGCACATCTATCTCCTCCACAGAATGACTGAAGCCCTGTACACTGAACTGCAGAAATCCCAATGGCATAAAAAACTGATGAATGTAGATTATAAGCATGAACCACACTCTCGGCATGACACTGTTTAAAAATCATTTGCACATTTTGTCTTTACGTGATGCAAGCAGACGAATACCCTGAAAGGTGTCAACACATGTAATTTTCACCCTCCTTTTGTTTTTCCTTTTTACCTAACGGTAAAATGTATGTGCTCATGTGTAGCATCAAGGTGTGTGTGTGGGGGTGGGGGGAGTCATTTGATACCATTTACCTCATATATCAAAATATTAGATCCTTTTCTTGGCCTGTAACTTCCTACCTTATTTTACTGGTCCTCCCCTCTTCATGCTAACAGCAGCTCCAGGCAATATCCCCCTGGAGCCATTCCTTATATCTTATAGTTGAACAAGGTTTAATTTTACTCAAGTGCTTACTAACCTATCTCCTGCTTTTCAGCGCAGTGCCTGCCCCCTACTTTCCAGGATGCTATTACCAGCTATCAACATCCTTGAGCCCAGAGCAAAGTTTTCCCCTATAACCTCATATTCTTGATAGCCTATAAGTCACCATACCAGTCATGTCCCTATTCTAAAGATTTTATAAGGCAGCATTGATTGTATGACCTCCATGTTTATAGTGCTCTGAGCAAAAACATGTAACCGAGAGAAGAAAATGGAGAGTAGAGTTGTCTGTTCCAGCCCAGATCTCTGCCCCCTTCCCCAAGCCTGGTTTAGATCCTTGAGCAGTTATCCATAATCAAGGTTCATCTTATATTCCACCCAGAAAGTGCAAGTCTTCCTCTGATAACCATCTTACCATGAGCACCAAGTACAGTGTCTAACACATAGATGATTTCAGTCAACGTTTGATGAGTAAAGTGATAAATGAGTGAGCTGTAATGGGAATTGCTCAAATCTTTTGCAGAATTCAAACCTAGGTTTGAAATACATCGGCATGAGTAAAAGCCAACATGGGCAATGGAAATAAGCAAAGAAAAGTTAAGAACCATAACTCCTTGCTGCTTTGGGCATGAAACCTCCAGGATCTTCATCACTGGCTACCTGCATATTTCCCAGTCGTCCTGTGCATCCCAACGGGAGACAATGGTTGTGACTTTTGTGAACAAGTTTTTGATGCTTACCCATCCCTGTTGACATCCTCCAGTGTGTTGGCTTTCATTAGCCCCGTGCCACAATTACATGGCTAACCCACTCTTTTTTTGCCTTTTCTTCCCAAAGCATTTGAGAGACAGAGATTAGAGGATGAGGAAAAATTGTATTAGCTCAAGGGAGAACAGTCATTTTATGATTTTGTTTCTGCCCATTTAAAGAACTGATTCATGAGGTCTTAATGTATTACTGGATAGGTAATGAACAATCTCTTCTCTTGACTGCCAGTGCTGATTAGAATCAGCTGAGATAGGTAAAGCTGTAATAAAGCTGTTTCGTTTGTTCTTGGGATTCACACTTTATGTCCCCATTTCTAATGTCATCTTTGTGAGTCAGTAAAAGAAGAAATACTTTAGCACCAAGAGAGCTCTGGTCTATATTCTCTTCTGCCAGCACAAACATGGAAAAATCTGTAAAACCTCCAGAGGTTACTGAGCAATTAATTAAGATGCTCGTATGGGAGACTGGGCTAAGAGGTATTTTAGCAGTAACCAAGTGGGACACTCAGGACTTTAGAGAAGCCACAGTCAATGTTTTCTAGCTTTCCCTTCAGCAGTATTTGGATGCCAAATGTTTAGAAGAATGGAGATCATTAAATGTACACTTAACATATCCCAGGGACGATCATTTCAGACTTACAGTCAAATGATCCTCAAATAAGTGGTGAAGTCCATGTAATTATTCTCCCTTGAGATAGAGGCTCTGAGGGTATTAGAAATCAAGATTTTTCCGAGATTATCTGGGTGATAAATAGCAGAGTCCTGTATGTAATCTGGTCTGATTACAGTAGAGAAACAGCCACCAAGGCAGACCTCACATGCCACCTTATAGTGCAGAAAATGGGACTCCATGAAGGTCAGCTGCAAAGAGTTGCTGGCTGCCACACTGAGGTCCCCTTCAGCACTAATTCACTGGTCAGGTCCTTGAAATTAAGATCAAGCTCTCTGTAACATCCCTGAACGATCAGGGTTGAAAAGCAAGGTGAGTCAGAGCGACTGAGCCTGCGAAGAAGACACTCCTGTGTCTTCACAGGGAGAGAAACAATGCAGTGTCAAATCAAACTGCAAACAGGTCAGCTCGGTGAATTATTAAAAGCAGTAAAGCTTGGGTATTTGTTGAAGCAAAACAATTCATTCACTATGTTTGTTTTCCCCCATCTGTTGGTTGCATTATGTAAAAAAACATAGATTTTTTTAACCTGCTCTTTTTCATTTACTTGGCAAATATCTATCCCACCATGAGGGACATGACTGAGTGTTGAAGCGTTGCAGACTTGAAGCCTTCCCTCTTGAGACATGGCTCCTTTAATCTTGGGACATGGTTCCTTCCCTCTTTGGGACATGGTTCCTTTCTTTTGGGGACATGCATTGTTCTTTCCCCTTCGAGATGTGGCACCTTCTCTCTTGGGATGTGGCTCCTTTTCTTTTGGGATGTGGTTCTCTTACTCATTCTCCTCTGGAAAATTAGACTCTGTAAAGGGGGAGTTTCAATGCTATTTCTTAAGGCTCAGTCTGCAATAACATTTTAGAACTCTGCCAAATAATAAAGAACAACCAACCTTTACTCGGTGCATCTTTCCTCTTTCTTCCCTTCCTTGCCCTCTTCTTATTCTATTCCCTTCTTGTTTTGTTAATTTGTAGACCAAATCCATGCTGGACATCAGAACATAGCATCATCTAAAGAAGTCAGAGTTTCCCAGCTCTGAAACACTTACTAGAATTTCATAATTGGCTCATTTAGAAAATAGTTCCTCTACTTTTGGCATAAGTTTAAGAATGATGATTTATGTATGACTATGTATGTTGAATTACACAGTAGGAAGAGCAAGCCTAAAATAGCCTGGAGGACTTCTGAAATCCTTAATTTGCTTTGTGCTATAAGGCTAAATATTTTGCAGCAACTAGAAGCAGAGAAACATAAAAAGCCTGGCTCCTGATCTGTGGATACGATACTTGGAAATGACAATGTATGTACAAGACAACAAAATGCCCACTTATCTTCTCTCCCTACCTGTATTCTTTCCCCTAGCCTGGCTTCTGTTGCCCCTCATGGACCAGTTATAAGAGAATAAGATGTCATTAGAATGCTACTGCCTTCCTACATGTCTAAAAGATGCCATCTGAATTCTAAAATTAACTGCTTTTTACACTCAATTGTCTTGTGTCCATTAGAGATTTACAGCAGACAGCTTGCTCAATGGCACTTCCTTCTGTGGATTGTAATGTAAAATAGTCCGCATTTGTTCTAGGAAAACCAGAGAAAGAAAATAATTTTGTTCTTTTATTTTTCTGTTTGAATGAAGAACAAAGAGGTATAATATATAGACAGATAGGAAGCCATTTACTGTAACATCTAGGGAATATTTTCCTTACAATTCATGTTTGGATAATTTCTAGAATTCTATAAAGTAGTCTACTGTGCCATGAAATTTAAGATAAATTTTATCATGACAGTAATTGTGTAGTTTGAATAAACTAACTTGTAAGTTATTTCCAAAGTCAAAACTAAGTACAGTATAAGAATTTTAAAGTCTTGAATCAAGAAATTTTTGTACAAAGTATGCTTTTTACCGACACAAACTCCCAGTACACTCTGTGACACACATGGAACGTACACATAGAGAAGGGCACATAGATATCACTGCTTCTCACCCCTTCTGAGCCAGAGAACAGGTCAGCAGTACTATCTGTAACCATTTTATTTTCAATTAAATAAAAACTTTAACAAGAAAAACCAAACCTGGTTCAAAACATCACTGTCAAGTGACAAGATCCCAGCCCAGGGAACTGTCATGGCTCACCTCCTCTCTGTCACTCTAATGTTGTTTATTATCCGGCATCTCTTGCTTATTTTATAATGAGCTTCTCAGTAGAGAATGCCTGTTTCTAGGTGAACACCATTTGATTTTTGATGGTCATCACAAAGCTAAGGAAACTGTTGATCCTAGAGTCCATTTCATAAGTTGGAAGTGTTTTGGTGGGTTGGGAGAGCAAATCTCTGAAGTATCAATAGTTCAACTATTAGTGTTACTTAGCTATTTTAAATATTTATGGCAATAATTTTTTAAATATTTGTTTTATCTACTGTGTGCCCATGTGTGTCTGTTTTGTGCATATGTATGTGTCTGTGTTTGTCTGTGTGCCTGTGTGTGTTGCACGTATTGCTGTGTGTAAAAGTCAAGGAAGAGTATTGGATCCTTCAGAGTTAGAGCTACAGGTGTGCTTGCCACATGGCTAAATAACAGGCATTGGGGCTGAACTACAATTCTTCTGAATGTGGAACAAATGCTCTGAATTGCTGAGCCAACTCTCCAGCCCTGTCAATATGTCTTGAAATATGATTTTCTCTTAAATATTTCATTTCTTAAATATTCTTTCAGTAATTTATGTTCAAAATTTGGAGAGTCCTACTGTTTCTCTTGAAGGTGTCCAGGAAGAAATGAAGACTGGAACAACTCAGTGACTTCCTTCTTCAGTCAGTACACATCATGCCAAGGAATTCTCTCTCCACCTGTCATGTTAAATCTGCACCAGAAAAGAGCCATGCGAAGACGCAAATGAAATTTTAACTATGGGCTGGCGATATGTCTTAGCAGTTAAGAGCTCTGGCTGTTCTTCCTGAGGATCTGGCAGTTCCCAGAACCCACATGGCAATCCTCAGTTGTCTGTGCCTCCAGCTTCAGGGGAGCCTCAGCTTTAGAAGACACCAGGTGCATATGTGGCATACAGACACACATGCACACAAAAACTCACACACATAAAATAAAACAAATCTCACCACCAACATCAACAACAGCAAAACCAACAATAACAAACCAAAACTCAACTACACAGCAGAGGCCTTGTATGTTTGTCCTGATCTTTCCTACTATAAGTCAGGATAAGCGGGAGATGTGCATTTATGTTTTTATTTGTTCCTTTATTTTTGATGTTTCAACTGCAGCATTTTTTAATAGATGAAGTTATTGCTGCTTAACATATTTTACGTGGCAATGATTTCTGGTCCTACATCTCTAGTTTCATAATCTTATGTTGTCCATATTTTGTGAGGTTTTTATTCTCCTGTGAGAGCAGATTAAGAAGTTTTATATATGTCCTTACATTTAAATGTTATTTATATATGGCTTAAAATGCAACTCTTTTATAAACTAAGAATTGTGGGAGGTAAATTGTTTTATTTTTACCATGTGAGGGAAGTAGAACAGAGAGACAATGAGCAATTTGCTCAAGCTTGCTCATCTAGCAAGTAGGAAAACAGATTAAAATCTAGTTGGGATGATGCTATAGTCTACCTGTGTGTTTTCGATCATGGAAAGATGTATTATCTAGCTGACATTAGGCACATCTGTAATATTTATTTCACATTCCTTTCATATACAGGTATGGATGTTATCAATATCATAGAGAATGGTGGGAAGCTAAATACATTTTAATATTTGCTATTGTATTTATAATTAGCTCTTTCTGGATAATATCTTCCTGGGTACTTATGGAGTTGAACCCAGAACTTTGTGTATGCCTGGAAAGTGCTCTTTCACTGAAATAGTTGAGAATATGAAACATAATTTGGAGCTACAACTGATCAGAAATCTTCACATAATTTTATATGTTTTCAGCTATTTGGGTATGGACAGAGTTTTTCTTATAGTTTCAAATATGAATTCTATCCATTTTTTAACCTACTGCCTTATGGCATTTCCTTGTTTGTTTGTTTGTTTGTTTGTTTGTTTGTTTGTTTTTGTTAAAAGAACATTTACTTCCCAAAGCACCCACATATTCATAACACCCATTCCCAAACTGATCTGTGCCTTTATTTATTATTTGAAGTCAAATTGATTGGGATCCCAAATTTTAAAACATGGAAATCTAAGCCCTGTAAGGTACAAAGCCACAGGGGGATTCCTTACGTCATTTTCTATATATCCTATTTAACAGAACTTTCCAGTTCCCTCAAGCCAGGCACATTGTGACAGAATTTCATTAGTTTCTTCTTTTTCTTCCCTTTCCTACCCCTCCTCCCTTCCCTATGTCTCACCTTCTCTCCTCCTTTCCACTCACTTCTCCCTCCATGTACTTTTTATAGTAAATCATTCCAAACGCTTTGCTAATTATTTCCCTCCTCAATAGCAACGCAGCTTTTGTCCTCCTAGTTTTCAGCTTCATTTGACTTCCAGGAGCTTTACATGTCACGGGACAAAAGGCTCCTCTGACTGCTGTAGTTGATTTTTTTATTTTTAATTAAATTTATTTTTAGACAATGCCACATGTGTACACAATGCATACTTTCCACTGTCTCCTACCTGGTTTCTCATAAATCTCTCTTTCATGTTCCTTATTGTTCTTTTCCTTATTCCTTTCAATAATCAGCTGAGATTAACCAAGGATACTTGTGTGTCTATGGATTTTGGTGCTTCCTATTAGAGTCTGGCAGACTCAGCAGTGGACACGTGTGTTAAAGGTAGACTCTCCCTTTTCCAGGGCTTATCAATATCTAAAAGTTCTATGGAAAAAGATGTAGGAATTCTTTTGTTCTCAGGGCAGAATGGGATCTGAAAGTCTCAAGAAGACTCAGTGTAAGTGTGGATACTTTGTAAAACAAGTATAGGGAGAAAGAGGAAGCTTAAGGTTTTAATATATTGATAGTAGATTGATTTCAATCAATATGCTGATTGAAAGGGGTACCACAGAAGGTAGAAATGTGGCATTTAGCTCCCCAACCCACTGTTAAATGGTCACTACCCTAACACAAAGAAAGCAATATTCATCACATGGCTAGGGGAAGAGGAAAGATATTTATATGTATTTGTTTTGATGATGCTGAGGGTTGAATTCAGTGCCTTGCATAAGCAAGGTGAGCGCTGGACAACTGAGTTCCATCTTCAGTCCTATATTCTGGATTTTAATGAATTCTTTTTAAATGTTTCTCATGTGCTTTCAATGTTGTTGTCAGA
The DNA here is from genome assembly GCF_004785775.1 of Grammomys surdaster. Classification (NCBI taxonomy): domain Eukaryota; kingdom Metazoa; phylum Chordata; class Mammalia; order Rodentia; family Muridae; genus Grammomys; species Grammomys surdaster. The sequence goes on from NW_021604622.1 coordinate 635,218, forward strand.
GTTTGTGCTTGTTAAGTGTATTTCAACCTTATGTTGAAAGATTAGCAAAAACATTTTTCCACTATGTATGATGTTATTGGGATGCATGAGTGAATGAAGAATTTCCCATCTATTTGAGGATATTGTAAAACCCTACCTTCGTGAAGGGAATCAAAGTGTTCTTAGGAAGAAGAATGCTTACTTAAAATGATTCCCTAATACAAAGCCCTGAAACTCACCCAGGCATCACCTCTTACATTTATGAGACAGCAGATACACATCTGACTACAGGGTGATCTTTCATAAAATTTGAGTTAGGAGACAAATCACCTGAAGGAGAATTTCACACAAACATAGAATTACTCAATTAAAATAAAAGTTTAGACTCTGAAGGAAAGAGCAAAAGAGCAGAAGGGCAAGGACGATATGAAAAATATACAGAAGCTTCCGTACATAGAGGAGTCATCTTCACTGAACTGAAAATCCAATGAGTGGGTAAATAGCAGGTTAGAAGCAGCTGAGGAAATGTTAGGAACTAGGAAAAAAAGAACTGGGAGCACTAACCAGCTTGTAATACAGAAAGAAAGGGATTGCTATAGGACAAAAAAGCCAAGCAGCACAGACTAGACAGAAAACCCAAATTAAAGCCAGTAAAAGTTCCAGAAAACAATTAGACAAGATAGGAAATAAATAAATGATAAACAAATCATTACTGCTATTTTATGGATTTGTATTAAGGCAGGTCCTTATTTTGAAGTGCTCCTGTGGGTCCTAAGAAGGAAATAGAAAAAGGTATCTACATGGAAATTTATTAAAAAGTAATTAGGGAACAAAGGCAAAGGTCTTAATAACAACAGAAAGGAAAAGTTGATGTTTTATAAAGAACAGTATTATCAGAATTTATAGTCAGTAATGACAAGAAGGAAGTGCATCTTTAAAATATGGATATGAAAAACAGTCCTAAAGTTCTTTACACAATTGAATTATTATTTAGTGAGTAAAAAGCAAGACATATTTAGAACAACAAAAAGTGATAAGCGAGTAACGAGCATACACATACATCTAAATGAACGTGAATTGCAAACTCTAGTACAGACAATGATTTGGGAGGAGAAATTTTTTAAAAAGAAGTAATTGGACTGAAATTCTAGAGAAGATTACCTTGTAAGGTAGAAGAGGACAGTGTGTGTGTGTGTGTGTGTGTGTGTGTGTGTGTGTGTGTTATATGAGTGTATGCATGCCAAGCCTGTATGCAGAGCCCAGAGGAAGGTGTCATGTCTTTTCTACTGTTCCTGTCTATTTTGTAAAGCATGCATGCTTGTTATACTGGCTTCGCTGACTGTCCAGTATGCCCCCTGAATAAGCTAGCATAGACCTCTCTCATATGCCACAACCCCCTTCTCTCCAACACTGCACTGTGGTTCTGCCTGCATCCTGGAGACCTGAACTGAGATCCTATTACTGACACAGCAAGGGCTCTTGCTCGTTGAGCCATCTCCTCAGTTTCAACAGCCAGTTTTCTAATATCATTATGTTCTTCAAGGGAAGAATGAGAATATCAACAGGGTTCTTTAAAATTAAGCGTGTTAAACCTTGATTGACAAAGACTAAATAGAAACAAAATGCGTGACTTGTAAATCAGAAAAAGAAAATAAAGCGCTGTAGTTAAGACATAAAAGACAGAGAATGCCATGAGACAGAATAGAACGTATGAAAATGAAAGACAGACACGAAGAACAAATCTAAACCTGTTGCAATGAAAACATAACTAAAATGCAATAAGCAAACTAGCAGTAAAGATAGACCAAAGGTGTGTGTGTGTGTGTGTGTGTGTGTGTGTGTATGCGTGACTCACCAAAGAGATAGATGGCAACTAAGAACATGAGTAGATGCTCTCCATCATTTGTCATCAGGGAAGTATCAACTAAAGCAACAACCAAATACAGTACCCAACTCTGAGGCCACCGATAGTACCACTGAGCCAGTGGTATACTGGCTCTGAGGCCAGCAGTACCACTGCTGGGAGAGGTACAGTGTCAGTGCAGCTCTCTTGAGTCCATTGAAGATGCACAATGATGTGGCTGGTTTGGAAATCGAAGTTTCTTAGAGTAGTGGAATTCTTATTAGTACTGTTGCATCAGTCATCCTGTGTCCAAACCCCCAAAGTACATCACTTCAAAGTGAACCCTATTCCTCTTAGTTTCGTTTTTAATTGAAATAGAATTATACAACTTCATTCCCACTCCTCTCTCTGGGGTCTCACAGTTACTCTCCTTCAAACTCCTCCTATACCCATACTCTCAAGTTGATGCTTCTTGCTCTTTGTTATAGACATATATATGTATGCATGTATGTATGTATGTATGTATGTATGTATGTATGCATGCATGTATACATGTATATTGTTTCAAGGCTCACCACTCTACATTGAACAACTAGTAAGGGGCTCATCCATGGGAGAGGGTATTTTTCCTTCTTCCAACAGTCAACAGTTTCCTATGTTTCTTTATCTGGGGGTGGAGTCTCATGAAAATTTCCCTCTTCCATCTTAACATATCTGTTGATATTGTCATTGCTTTGTCTAGTTTATTCACCCATTTCTAGGAAAGTCTGTTTCCCAGCAGACTTTCTGGTATTATGACTTTTATTATCTTTCTTTCCCCTGTTCTGTGATTTCTTTGAGCTACAGATGTAGAAACTGGGATATAGAGGTATTCCTCAGGGTAGGTTTCCTGTGGTCCACTGATCTCTGCATTGGATCCAGTTGTGGTTTTCTATAGTGGCTTCCATTTGCTATAAAGAGAAACTTATTTTGATGTGGTTTGGATGCTACATTCATCTGTGGATATAAGGATAAGATTTAGAATATAGTAAGGAATATCCTAGTCTAGTGAAGTGGTCGTAGTAGATTCTTTTCTAAGATTCATGACCTCACTAGCCCCAACAATCTGACTAGGTTTACTAGGCATTATTTCCATTGTGAGAAATGGCTCTTAAGTCCAATTAGACAACTACCATCTACACATACATGTGGGTGCCACTTCTTACACCCTTACGCATATCTTGCCATGCTGCTAACTGTGGGTGTATAATAGTGTACTAACGGGAGTTCTTAATTGAAACTAAATACTACTCTAATGAGGAATGCTGATTAGTGCACCCTATGTTTGTGTTGAAGTCAGGCATACATGAGAAATCTCTGTATCTAGTTTTCAATTTCTCTGTGAACCTAAAAGTTTTATAAAAGTTAAGGGAGGAGAACGAATGAAAAGAAATCTAATCTTATGATCTTCTTGAGGAATTTACCTATGATATAAGAACATATTAAAATTGAAGAGAAAAGGTTAGAAACATACTAAGTAAATATTCACCAAAGAAAGTCACTGTGTCTGCATTCACACGGGACTTCAAGGTCAAAGGCAATGTTATGAAAGGTTAATGTTATTTAGTAGGTAAAGGAACAATCTATCAAAATGTTCTAATTACCCCAAAGCTACATGCACCTATCAAAACTGTCCAAAATTGTAGAAAATAATGGCTTTTTGCACTTTAATATGAGAATTAATAATTTGACTTATGATATATTATGATATATATTGGTTATCATAATTTTATGTGCTAGATCATGCAGTTAGAAAATTATAAAGATGTAAGAATTTACAAGACAATAAATTTTGATCCATATTTCTTTTCTACAATGAAAGGACACTCATTCTTTTCTTGTACACTGGAATACATTTAAATATTATTGACATATATAATTATATATCTTGTTTTCATAACTCTTATAAAACTTTTTGTCAGTTTCACACTGCTAGATCTTTAACAGCATTTGCATTGTGTTCTGGATTATATCTATCTAATAATTATTCTATGCAATAAAAAAATTCTTATTTAAAGTGACCAAAGTGGAAATAAATGATAAAATACAGAAAATTAATTTGTAAGTTAGAGAAATAAATATCTACAATATTCCATGAGTCAAACAAAAAGTAATAGTCAGTAAGATGGATATCAAAACTCCTAACATTAAACAAAACTGGTCTTTACAATTGAAACTCAGTCCTTTATGCACATGTTAGACAAGAGAAATAAGAATTTATTAGAAAACCAGTTAACTCACAAAGTTAAAGATATAGAAAGAAAGTAAACTATGTCTTGGATATTATAAATCAATATTAAAGGACGGGGAGGAGAAGTGGAGAGGAGTGGGTACAGAGGGAAAAGTTCTGAGTTTTGCAAGGAAAATACTTAGGACTAAATGAAGAGAAAAGTAAGTGTTGGTTACGGTGGATAATTGCACTGTATGGAGGAAGTTTGCTAAAAGCATAGAAACCAAGTGTTCAAAGCACACACACACACACACACACACACACACACACACACACTGGAAAGAAAGACAGAGATAGTGATAGAGGCAGAGACAGAGACAGAGAGGGACACACAGAGAGAAACAGAGAGAAAAGAAAGAATGGGAAAGCATGAAGGATAATGGATACGCTAATTAACTTATAGCATTATTTCACAACACAATAAGTTGAAGTATTTGTATATTTTAAATATATGCAATTTTTATTTGTTAGAAATGCCTTAATAAATATACAAAAAAGTAAAACCCTACTAGGAGGAAAGAAATATTACTGACCAACAGAACTCAGAAAGCCAAGTATTGAATATCTATTTATTATTAAAAAAGTAATTTTTACAGAATTGAAATAGAATATATAGATATAATTCCTAGAATAAAGAATTATAACTACTTATGCAATAGACTTTTAGGAGAATTCCAAGAACTACTTTATATCAATGCATTTAAAAATATAAATTACTGAAAATGATTCGATTAGAAGTAGCAAAATCTCAAAATCTTTAATGATTAAGGACAAAATCCAAACCTTTAAAAGTTACCTAACTCAAAAATGCTTTTACTCCAGACTGCTTGTAATCATAATTCACCAAGACAGCAAGGAACACATAACCATATGAACATTTTGAGAGAAGGGAGAAATTAATATAATAAATTAGAATCAGACAGAGCTCTTGACAAGAATGTGAGAACACTTTAAAATGAGAAATTGTGTTAATGTCATTCACTATACTAGATATGCAACAGTAAACAATGACTTTGATCACTTCCCAAATACAGAAAGGCAACTAATAAGATTCAACTCATTCATACCTAAAGAAAATCAACATTATTTTTGCAAACTAGGAAAATCAGGTAGATTCTTTGATCAGATAAGACATATGTATTGCATGACTAATCCTGGTGTTGTATTTAGCAATCAAAAAGGCTTTCTAAGCTTAGAAGTAAGAAAAAGACTCTGTTCTCAGCAGTTGTTACAGGGCCAAATGGCATACTAAGAAAAAAAGACAATGTGTATTGGAGAGGAAGGGATAAAACTGCCACTTTCTCATAGCAAACAAAGTTAGAAAATATCTGAGTATTTTGAATACAAGTATAAGAATATAAGTACAAAATTTACAGACAGGTATTAAAGAAGGCCTGAATAAATACAGAGAAGTCAGGCAACAGAAATCAGGAGAGTCAATACCTAATGTTTCCCAAATTATTACATCAATTAATAAAATTTCAAGAAAAACATCAATAAGTCTATCAGTAAATCTGAAAAATACATTCCATCATATCTCCTATGGAAGAATGAAACTCCAGTATGAACCAAGGAAATTTTAACCAAAGGGGGGAAAAAAGGAACGGATCCTATCCAGCAATGTGGAACAGTGAAATTAGAGGATGCAACTCCAGCCTACCACTGCAAAGTCTACCTTCTTTCCATGTTCCTCATGGAGACGTCTTACTTCAGAGGCGTTTCAAGGACTGAGAAAAGGGAGAAAGTGTATCAGCATGAATGGTTGGGGAGGAGGAAATGACCGATTGTGTTTACTTATAACTGAGATACTAAATGCAGTTGAACAACAATGCACATTTTTCTGTTGGATCAAAACCTTCAATATGTAAGTATCCGTGAACACATATAGAAACAACACTAAAATCAAGACTGAAACAGCACCCTTCAATGCATTAGGAAAATACCTATATCTGAGAGAATCAAGATTATTTATCATTTTGTAATCAATATTGGAAATGATAGTAAACAATTGAAGGAACAGTATGCTGATATATTGAAATTGTTTTATTAATGAGTATTTGAAGCATGCGATCTTAATGGTTTATCGTCTAAGAATGATAAACCACTTCTATGCCGCCTGATTTGAGCTTGAATATTTTATTTGTAATCAGCTGGAAGTAGCTTGTGAATATACTTAAACTTCCTACTCACCTGTTACGAACTAGAGTGTTTAAGTACCTACTAAAGACTATAGTATTCTATAGACTATTCAGACTATTGTAAGAAATGTAACTCATGGGCCCTACATATCCTCCAATTCCTTACTTTCTAGTTAGACAAATATGGTCCAGAACACAATTTTGTAAAAAGCAATTAAGAGTTGAGCAAGATGGGATTGAAAAATAAATTGCATAAAAAGAATAAACAAATAATATTCTAAAAGGGAATTTGACACATTCTGCTTAGCATTTGGAAACCTCTTATTAACCATATTTTTCCATTTATGTGTGACCAGAAAGAAAATCATAGAGTTCAGTGATCAGATACTGTTGCTGGCAGTGTGTCTGTTCACAGTGGGAAAGCAACATGTACCAAAGGTCTACTTGTGGGCTAGATTTGATGGAAAGAACAGAGAGATCACAGTGGAGAAGAGTCTCAATCTGTCAGCATCGTGAACTGTAGGATTCTATTGCCTTTTGCTCCATACAGTGGAGTGTTCTGGCCATATCTAGCTGCAGAAATAGACTCCTGAATTACTTATTTGTAAAGACAGTGTAGAAACAATTGGAAGGAAACAAGGACTGGAGAAAGACTAACAATGCGGAAACCTTGTCATTTTGTTTTTGGGACCCATGTCTCTGCTTATTTTCTGCTAGTAATATGCTATCCAAATGGTAATTCCTCTGAGAATTTGAGGTGTGGCCTGTTGCAGGGAAACAAAGGGGTTGGATTGCTCATCAGGGCATGCCAGAGGAAGTCTGGCATAGACAGTACAGCCTGTGTACTTACTGCAAGAATACGAGCCAGGAAGGGAGTCTCCTTTTACCCTATAGCTTCCTAAAGGAAAAGGTGATTGTTATAATCTTGTTTTATGTGGCATCTTATAGTGGCTGCTTCAGAGGGGTGAGAAACACTGGATTTTCACTGAGGGATCATTTGAATTGTCATCTAGATCACAGTAGGATTTTATAATGGCCAAGTGACTCTTTTAAGCATTGTACTGTGTAACTTGCATGTAATGCCTCATCTGATTCTCTGTCTAGCCTACTGAGTAGGCTTTCCACATTTCATGCCTAAAGAAACTAAAGAACAGAGATGAAGTAATTGACTTTGTTACTCACCTTTAGTGTAATGGGAGGAGGCAATTAGTTGCTAAATGCAGTATTTTCCTCTTATGGTTGCTCATGTAGAACTATTGATGGACAGTAAGATTATACTATTCTAGGAAACAAGAGAACTTTCACTGTGTATCTGACAGTTTTAGTATTTATTAAAGCAGTGTTTCATGATAGAGCTGGGAAGATGAAAGATCAGTGGGTATTATGTTTGCTGTTCAAGCATGAAGACCCAATTTCGGTTCTCTAGTATTCATGTTGAAGGCAGATGCACCAGCACCTAGTTGCAACTTCAGCACTGTATGGCTGGTTGGCAGGGGAGTGCATAAGCACATAATAAGATTTTATGACTAGGCAATCTCTCTGAAATGGTAAAATGGTGAGCTTCAGATGTAGTGAGCAACTGTCTCAGAACATAAGGTGGATAGCATACTGGCTTTCATGAGTGCAAGCACAGGTAAGCACACACACATGCACACGCACACACACAAAGAAATAAATAAAATTTAAAACTTTAAAAATAAATCTATACTGAGCATGGATCAGATTTTCTATCTTCTATTTTACCAACTCCCCAACTCTTCTGACATCCTGGAGATTTTTCCTGAGAGCACGGATTGATATGCTATTTCACTGGAAAGAAAATACTGTTCTGTGGAACCCCTCAAATCATCTATTCAGTTTGTGATTCTAGTATTTCAAGTACTTATTATCTTAAACCACAATTTACTGGATAGCATTTTCTTCTGAGGTAAAATCTCACTATGTAGACCTAACTGACCTGTAATTTGCTATGTAGATCAGGTTGACCTAGAACTGGAAGAGACACACCTGCCTTTGACTCCTGAGTACTGGGATCAAAGGTGCATTTACTATATCTGGCCCTATTGCATAGAATGTTTAAGGTCCTTTTTATTACCAAGTGGATCTTTATATGAGTTAGGATATTTGTGGGTATGAGACATTGAACAGAACTGGAAAGCGTGGGGCACTTGATAGATAGCCACATTCTTCTATTTAATCTCAGGAAAACCTATCATATAAAAGGTATTTTTCTTCAAAATGTTTAGTTCTATCTACTGACTCTACAAAACATCCCAAATTTCATCTAGATTGAAAATGAGGTAATGGACAAAATAAACAATAGCTGTAACTCTTTATCGCTAACTCTTTATTGGCTGTCTTATAGCCATGATCTTTCTTTGGCATCCCACTTCTCACTATGTACAAAGTGACTTTGGTGACAATGTCACCCTTTGTGTATAATTGGTCACAATATGTTTGTGAATCATATGCAATGTGTTGTATGCTTCCAAAACATGATTAGCAATGTCCCTGTAGGACAGTAGACAATTAGGACAATTCATGAGCAGACTTAATTGTGAGCCAGGATGTAGTGTAGAGTGGAGAGCGGCAATATGAAGAGATAAATCAGAAGCCAGGTATCGCTTTTACTCTGGCAACACTTAATCTAGTTGAATTAATAATCAGAGAACTTGCAGTGAGATCTGGGGCTAACCATCTTTATATTTAGCTCAGTACCAATTATGCTGCTGGAAACTCATTCAATATTGAGTAATGTCTGCCCCCTCCAATTAATGTGATTCGTACATGTTTCCATTTGGTGTGTGCGTGTGTGCATGTGTGCGCGCGCGTGTGTGTGTGTGTGTGTGTGTGTGTCTGATTTCTAAGTTTTTCAAAGACTTTACAAGTACATTCTACTGATTTTCTTTCTGCTATTATGTAAGGCTCATTTATGCACAGTTTCTTAGATTTCTCAACTCAAGTAAGTTTGCTGGCTATATGTGAAGATCAGAGCCCTGTGGATATGTATGATATCTATGGTATTTTGTCAAGGGGAGAAGTATTTCTGAAATTTTATGTTTCATGTTACAAACAAAATAAAAAGCAAAATTTGTCCTATTTTCCTTAATGTAACTGTGCTTGCATATGAAAGACTTTTAAATTAAAATGGAAGGATTTCCTTCTTTCAAATATCAAATAAAATTAAGATATCCTAGGATCATATGCTACACAGCTTGTATTGAAGTCTAGAACATAACACTGCTAATTTTCATAGTGTGGTTTGACAGGAATAAATATTCATCACCTTGAACAATTTTCTTTCTACTAATAAAGTTATATTTTGTGGGGTTATTTTGATTTCAATTGCTTTAATATGCCATGTGAATTCTCAGAACGAATACATACATATTTCTATTCTGTGGATAGTGAGTAAAATAATTTGCAATGATCCTTTTCTTTATGTCTAACTCTAAGAAATCCTAAACATATACAATACTAAGCTTCACTGTTGACAATCTTCTTTGGCATTATTGATGTTTGCCTTATTCACGTGTGGAGGTTTGAGTGAGAATGTTTCCTGTAAGCTCAACGTTTGAGTACTTAGTCCCCAGTTGGTGGTACTGTTTGAAAAGCTTGAAAGGTGTGGCCTTCTTGGAAGAGCCAATCATTGGGTACAGACTTAGAGAGTTTAAAGACTGGCAGTGTTTCCAATTCACTCTCTCTCTTCTTATTGCTTGTTGTTTAAGATGTAAATTTTGGGCTTGGCTCCAGCTTTTGTGCCTCTGCTCTGCCATCATGGATACAACCATCTGGGCCTGTCAGCCCAAATCAGCTTTCTTCAATAAGATGATTTGTTCATGCATTCATCACAGCAATAGAAAAGTTATTGATGCATCTTTTATCTCAGTTTCCTTGGAAAAATCACATTTTCATAGGTCTGTGCACCACAGGTCTTCACTATAGCTTGCCAGCTTTGTGACAGCAATACTTCCCTGATTGTCATGGAAAAGGTTGACAGACTTATTTGCAACAGTTACCCACTAATCAAAGAGCACTCGATGCGAAGATATTCTATTCCAGGAGTTTATTTTCCTCCTTTGGAAATTCTCCCATCATTTCTTAGACCACCAATAATTCTTCAGTCACTGATTCATGGTAGGCTGAGTGGAGCAGAAGTCTAGGGAATTCTTTTCCATAGTCTGATCAAATAGAACCCCATTGCTCTCTCTTGATATAAGCCAGATATTGTCAACTGTATCCAGCTTCAAGTTCCTGAGGTAGGAAATAGAAAGCTGATTCAGAAATTGCGCAGGGACTCCTTTGAAGTCAGAGGTTTTGAAACTAGAGTGAACAATCTTTGTGATGCTAGCTTCAATAGTGAAATCCAGAAGAATCATGTTCCTGGCAAACATGGCTATTCCCTCCTAGAACTTTCAGTCCAGAATGGATAAAACAGTAGTGTAACATACAGAAACTATACAGTTTTTAATTAATTTAATCTCTTATATATTATATCCTGACCAGTTTTCCCTTCCTCCTTTCCATCCCCCAACTCCTCCTCTCTCTCTCTCTCTCTCTCTCTCTCTCTCTCTCTCTCTCTCTCTCCAGCCATTCCTCCTCTTCTGGTTCACTTCAAAACAGGGCAAACATAGCATATCAAATTGCAAAACGTCTAGGCACTTCCTCTCAGATTAAGGCTGGACAAGACAACTCCATAGGATGACAAGGGTCCTCAAAGCAGGCAAACATTTTAGAAACAGCCCCATTCGCTCCATTAGGAGTCTCACAAAGACACAAAGCTACACAACTATAACAAATATGCAGAAGGGCAACGTTAGATTCATGAAGGCTTCCTGGTTGTCAGTTCAGGCTCAGTGAGCCCCTATGAGCCCTGGTTTGTTATTTCTGAGGTTTTTCTTGTGGTGTCTTTGACCTGCCAGGCTCCTATCATCCTTTCTACCCTTTCTTCCACAGGATTCACTGAGTTTTGCCTAATGTTTGTCCATGGGTCTCTGTGTCTATTTACATTGGTTGCTAGATGGAGCCTCTCTGATGGTGATTATGCCAGGCTTTTGTCTACAAGTAGAGCAGAATCCAACGAGATATGTGCATCAAAAGAAGAATAATTACAATAGAATTAGACACAGATTCTAGGAGCAGAAGAAGAATATTTATTAGATTATGAAGGACCTTTCCTGCCATTGTTCTTGTTGTGGTCTAAGACTGGTCCTGGAAAGTAAGTATCTTTGTTCATGCTAGATTATTTAGTATCTCCTCTCCTGTTATATGAGATTTTTCATCCCCAGAATAGGTAAACTCCTCACTCTGTATACCTTGGGACTTATGGCAGAGGAAACTTTGGGGGTTTATCTCAAGCTCAGAAAATATTGTGGTCAACCTCTGCATTTTAGAGCCTCATTGCACACCTGACTAGGCCAAGTATCTTATTCATTGGGAAAAGGTAGCCAGAGCTCTGTGGCTCTTTCAACCCACTGTATCACTTCTCATGGAAAGATGCTTCACAGAGCTACCTCTCAAATTCTGAAAACTAGCTCTTTTCTTTTAAACCAGATCAAATCTGTCTTTGGCTATGGTCCTACACTTCACACTGTCCAGCGTGCCATATGCTGAGTGTGTCACTGTTTAGCAAGAGGATGCAGAGTGGGTCTGGGTGTTTGGAACATTTTACTCACTTGGCCCTGGGGACAGCAGTGGACTCCATCTGCTCCTAAGTACAGCTTTTGGATCTGATTCCAATTCTGCATGTAGAAGGTGATCTGAGCTCCACCCTCACTGGGCTATGACTCAATGGAAGAAGCCCAAACTTTTATTCCTATTTAGATGTTTTCATTCAGTCAAGCTTAATTCATCAGGTATATACATATATATATATATATATATATATATATATATATATATATATATATATATATATATTGAGCAGTGGTAGAGGGATTATGTTTGGATTTAAAGTGATTGTTAAGGTAGGAAATTTTGATTCCAGGACAAACTCTCAATTTAATTCTGTCACTGATTGCAGACATTGTATGTGCTGAGTCCATGAGTAATTTATTTCCAGAAGACCTTTTCTGATTAAGAAATAGACTATACCAAGGGCAATGCAAATTTATACCACATCACATCCTTCCTGAGTCAGAGAATTCTCTCTCTCTCTCTCTCTCTCTCTCTCTTCCCGGCTTATGTGAATGCAAAGCCAGGACCAAAATAGACAAACAGCTTTTAAACCTCCCTTTGCAATGGACAAACCACACTCTCACTGAGCTGTAATGAAACGTGAGGCTATTGTCTGCACCTCAGAGGGTCCTGACTCCATGTGAATGCAGCACTGCCTCCAAAGCCTTGCTCCTCTGAGCCTATAAAAACATACAGCCCATTGTTCTTAAATCAATACGTGTCCTCTGGACATTCAACTTCAAGAACAGTAAATACTGGATTTGGTTTCACCAAGTCAAACTGGAGACTTTTCTTTATTTTTTGAGTAGCCCAGCTATGTACTTTTAAAATAAATACTTTAAAGTGTTTTCACTAGTTTACCTTGAAGCAAGAGCTTTGAGAAAATAAACATGACTTTTCGGATTGTAAACTACAAATATTCGATACTCTTCAGCATATTGGGAATTGAAATTTACACTAGGAGTTTGAAAGCCTCTTCAAACATAATCATGATGATCATTGCCTGGATTAATTATGCAAATGGGGACAATTTGGAGCAAGAACCTGATCCAGTTAGTTTAAACCTCCCAACAGCTCCAAGACATTGACTGTTAGAAATGAATAACAGACAAGTGTAGTGATGGTCTCCTACCAGAAAAAGGAAGGGGAAGAGTGAGACAGGAGTGGGCACACCAGAGAGATGGCTCAGTGGGTAAAGGTGCTTGCTGCCAACCCTGAAAATCTGAATTTAAGCCCCAGAACCCACATAGGACATAGAGAAAATGAACTCTAGCAAATTGTCCTTTGACTCCACATGACCACAAAAATGAATGAATGTTGAAAGAAAGAAAAAATACTTCCCTAGGAAGAGTATCTGATGAGATGCATCTGTGTCTATCAGAGCTCTCAAAAGACTGTTAACAAATACAGACAGTATTAATCTCTTTGGCATTGGGGAACTCTGAGATATGTACTTGAGTGACTAGACATAGTGGCTCAGGACCAATAATAAAGATAAATAAATCTTTTAATATTAATGTGAGGCTGAAGTAAGAAATGTTTCTGTTTTAGGGGAGAATTCATTGAAAAAAGATATGTGGACTATGTAGGAAGAACATTCTTCAGAGCAAATGCCACAGAAGCTCATGGTCACCGTCAGTTTCCAATCTATAACTGTCCTTTACCTAGGGTAGCCTCATAACTCTATGGGAAATCAAGGAGTAATACAGCAGAAAAGAAGAGTTTGCTACCTGAAAATAAATGAGACCATGGGATTCCTGAGACTTAACTAAAAACAGAAAGGGACTCATTTCAATATAATGTATAGGAAAGGAAATTCAGAAATGCAGTCTAATAAGGGGTTTAAGTATTTATTAGTGTATGTTACAAAATGCAATCATTTAGATTGTTTGAAGACAATGCAACACTATAAGAAAACATTGAATACAAAATTTAATATATTTTTATATGTTTTCTCTGTCTGTTTACATCAGACAGAATGTAATATTACATGTTTGATACCATGCATGATTAATCCCAGTACAGTAGCTACCCAATGATTTATAACATATATTTGAGAATGAGTATTGTGGGAATGACCCCATGTCATATGAGATGGAACAAAGGATTCTCTAGCATCCTGGCAATGCTGTGTGGATTGAGCTTGTGGTGGATCCAGCTGTGGTACCCATGTTCTGGTATTTATTGAGCAGTCTGATGTGTGCAGCTGTCTCCTTCCTGCTGCAAGGTTAGAAAGCAAGAGAGGCATGCTGTTCTCTACACCGCTCTATCTCAAATACTATGGACAAGAGAAGAGAATGGGAGACAGGAAGAGAGAAACAAAGGAAAAACTCCCAAACCCAAACATGTCTTTAATAAGAAAAACAACCCAGCTGTTGGCAACAAGTGGTGTTTTGTGAGCATGATGGACTCAAAGGCTCATATTTCAAGGAGACTTATTTTTTTTTCTGTAGCACAAACGTGATTAAGGGTAATGTGTGTTATTTTAGGTTTTCATTATCCATAAAAGAAAAATAAGTAGTACTGGACACACAAGACAAAAATAAATAGTTAGACTTCAGAGGCCTTCTGGCTCTCAGATCTAAGAATTTAATAACCAGACTGCTTATTTGTTTCCAGGTTTGTTTTCATCTTATGGGGATTAAAAACTCCATAGGGTGCTTTGCCTTGTTTCATTTCAGAACAGGAGACTTTAGTGATATAGATTTAGCTTTAGCCAATCTTCTCCTCTCCTTTCTCCAGATCATTCCCTCTTTGGCTAGCCAGTCAGATCTTCTCTGTTGACACAGACATCAAAGGCTACCTCAAACTCTATGCTGCTTGCAACAGTAGGGCAAAAAATGAAAAAGACAGTGGAAGACATGAAATTTAAAAACAAAACCTCCGCAGCTCATAAAATTAACTCCTAAAGAGGAGTGGGAAAGCCTGGGCTGACTAGAAAGGTCTCTACGTCTCTTTCTCTCATTGTCTATGGTTACCACATAAAAGTCTGAGCCTCCTCTGCTTCTCCTTCAACGGCCACTGTATGATGTGCAGTTTGTGCTTGCTGTCATAAGAATGCAGTGTTTGCAAGGAAGAGGTGTTCTTCATCAAGCTGCCCCCTCCCCCCGACTTGAGGACCCTTCAGAAGATTGAGTAGAGGAGAAGCTGTTGGTGATAGTTCTGGACACCAGAGGAACCAACCCTCACAGTAAGAGTCTGGACCCCATGTGCATAAAGAGAGCATCTTGGATCTTAAGAGGCTTGAGTGATACTATGACATATAGCACAGAGAAAGCAACTCATGGTCCAAGGAATGAAAACTAGGGAGGGCTTGCAACGAATTATCTATCGCAGCCACAAATGTTTACAGCTTTTCAGTGCAATTCTTATTCATGTTTCCTTTCAGTTAACTCATACTTTTGAAAGACACTTTTGTGCCAAGAATTCCGGGCTCCGTGTTAAATGTAGAAACACAGACCCAGAGTGATAGTAAAAGCTAATCCTTTTCGATTAATTTCTTAGTGAACCATTCTTTATATTTACCAGTTAATTCATTTTATAATCATTGTAAATAGTTTCATCAGTCCCATTGATAGTTGCAGAGGTTGATGTGTACAGAGAAGGAAAGAGCATATTTCATTATTTCATGTAATAGTTATTAGATGTCTCTCACATGCCAACCACTGGGCTTTGTTAGGAAATGCAATAAGATAGATTTCATCTTATTCTTATGGAATTAAGTATCTACTGGGGGAATAGAAGATAAACAATTAAAAAATTAAGCTTAGAGTTAGTTATAAATACTAAGAAGTAATTCAGTTATGCTTCAAGACAAAAAAAAGCAAAGGTTTGGATGAGTCACACATGTTGGATGCAGCAGTTTATTTAAGGAGACAGTGTCAGAGTTGACATTTGAATATGTAGGTTAACCGGCAGTGGAGATGCGAACAAGGTGAAGTGAGAATTAGTTTAATGTGTTCAAGAAGGAGAAAGAATACAAATGCGGCTGGAACTGTGGAGAAAGGCTCACAGTAAGTGCACTCCATGAGCGCTGGATCACTACCAAAAGCAACAGAAAATAATCTTTCCATTAATTTCACAGGACAATTCTGGGGAAGTTATTGGGCATAGAATCCACAACCTTGCTTTGAAAAACAGATTTATATGGATTTTTAATCATAAATAAAACACATGTCTGGTTTTGGTCTAGACCTTTCTATCCTTTTAAGCTGTTCAGGACCTTGGAAGCTGAGGTTGGGCAGAATTCCACAAGGAACCAGGTGGTTCTCTTTTTCTGGGTCTCTTCCAAATCGGTCCATTGCAGTCAGGTCCCTTTTGAATTTCCCTCGGAGATATGCCAAAACAGTCAAGGGCAATTCTTGACACAATTTGCTATTTTTCTTTATTTGTTACATTTCCTTCATGGAAAAACCTTCCTTCTACATCTTGCTTAGTCTTTAGTCAGCATTGACTAAATGCTGACTTCTTCATGACTTCCCTTCTTCATGACTCACTACATCTGGAAGGGTGATTGTTTTGAATCTAGAAATTAAAACGCTTAAAACATAATGCATTTCGGTGGTCTCAGGGATGAGAGAGATACGAACTACCTGTTCCAAGGTTTATGGACTCAAATTCATCTTCTCCATTAGGAGATACAGAATCACTGCCAGAGTTGTTTTTTGTTTTTGTTTGTTTGTTTGTTTGTTTGTTTGTTTTTAATGAGCATCAAGAAATGAATGCATAAAGTTTGCCAAATTTATTTCAGAAAAAATATTTTATCAATAAAAAATGATCAGCCTTATTTTTTGATTCAGTATTTAAAAAGAAACCCAAACCACAAACAATATAATTCAGTCAAAGCTTGAAAATGCCTTGTATAGACATAAGTTACATACCATACACAAAAATCTGTGCATGCTCATCCATTTATGCATGCTGGTATCTCTGTTTATATGTGTTTTTATGTCTCTGTGTACATTCAATGTCAGTGTCGATGTGTGTCTATGTATGCTTGTATTTATCTATCCCCAAAAAGACAAGCATTGTAAATGAGAAAGCACAAGAGACAGGATTTAGGGAGAGAAGACAATGTCACAGATAGCTGATGAGCTAAGAAGTATCTTGAAAACTCACTATTCCAAGAGTGGTGGTCGGGACAATGGTATTCACAGCACAGGGAAGATTTGAGACCTGCCAAGTCTCATGCTTCACCCAAGACCAATTAGTCAAATTTTAACAAGCTCCCAAGTGAGCAGATGTGCATTAACATTGGGGAAGTTTTGTCTAAATGGTTGTGTGTGTTTGGGGGTTTGTTCTCACCCTTTGCATTTGCTGGTAATCTCCTCTAGCAGATCACATCCAACTCAGGACTAAACTACTGTTGTATCTGAAGGTGTCCTGTGCAGTTTATCCTAGCATTTATCATACTTTGTGATGATAGTGATTTTCCTGCCTGTTTCTCCTCACTGTAACATGAACACCATAAGGAAACATCCAGATAAGGCTTGTATACTGTTTTATTTCCAAATGCTTGTCCTAATGCATGATATAATACATAACAGATGTTCAGTAATTACCTATCAAATGATCAGTTCTTCAGGGGAGGAAGCAAGTCATTGGAAACACTTGATAAGATTAACTTCCTATCCCATCCTTACCACTTTTTTTTAAATCTTTCTCCTAATCCTTGTCTGTTCATAGGCATATACACAGATCATACACTACAGTGTCATATGTCCAGTAGGTTCTCATATTATTTAATGATTTTTAAAATTGTTAGATAAATATTCTCCAGCAAAACTTGCGCCAACTAGAAGCTTCTAAAGTTGAGATAGAGATCAACGATTCCGTTTTAGCCTGAAAGATTCACTTGGAAACCAGTCAGAAGAATAAGAAACCATTAAGAAGAATAAACAGTTGCAGCAGCAACAACAACGTAAACACACAGACACACACACACACACACACACACACACACACACACACCCCAAGTAGTTGGGCAAACTAAGTCCCCAAACTATGCATTCTATTGATATTCAATCAAAGTCAAAAGTGATCCCTTGTACGTGTTTTCTGTCACTGTGTGCATGTAGAATAGCTTCTGTAGAAAAGCAGAATGCCAAGCATATGAGCTGGGGGTGGGGGAGGTGAACATTGCAGGCAATGAGGAATAATTCAGAATGCTGGCAGACTCTGCAAGTCAACTGCCTGTAAGGTTTGCACTAGAGAAAGTTGTCTCTACTTCGTTACTATTGATGTCTTGTGCAATACAGTTCTTTATTACAAGGATCTCTGAGGTATTGTGGGATGCCTACTGGCATCCCTAGCCTTCTATCCATCATCAGCCAGCAGTATCTCCTTTGTGTTGTACCAACCAGAATGTCTCCTTATATATTCCAAATATGCCAGAATCAAAGTCACCCTTGCCTAAATTCCACTGCTGCAGGTGAATCAAGAGCAGAAGAGCCTGTTACTACATTTCACTCTCTGGCAAACAAGAGCTTTAAGTCTTTGTAATTCAAACATATATATATATATAGTCTAGGTCCCAGTATCTGCCCTTTGTGAAAGCTCTTTTACCCAGTGTTGTGATTCTGGGTTAGCCGGTTGTTATGTGTTATTCTTGGGTTAGTAGTGCACTGCACAGCAAAGCTTCGGGGCATGCGTCCATCTAACTTCATGCTGAGCAGTGCCCAGTAGTGAGCGTGTTGTTTTTCCACTTCGAGCTGGAAATTGGAAGTACTTTCATCTTTCATTTGCTTTTCCTATAGATTTGTTGATAATCTTGAAGAAGAATTTTTATGTGCATGAGAGAGTTGCTAGTTGGCAAGCAAGGGTTGCAAATTTCTGCCCCTTGACTTGGAACTATTACTTTTAAAGGATTTGCCATGAGAACATCTATTGGCTTAGGAAAAGGATACAGGAAGTATATAGACTTCTCAATGAATATTTCACCTCCTTACTCCGGGGAGGCATCAATGTAACAGGACTTCCACATTTAGCATCTGGAAACCTGTACCAAAATATCAAAGATAAGTCACCTCTTTAATTTATGGTCTCTGGGGTAAGATAAAGAAGGAGAATTCAAACAACACGTACTCCTAGATTTTTCCAAAGAGACATTAAAATTAAAGCATGATGTTGGCTTTTCCATTACAAAAGGATTCACTGCAAGTGTTTTACAAGACATGTCATGTTTAATATTTAACAATGCATTTTCTGTGCACCTGTTATGTCTGATGGAGTATGCACAAGAAGCTACAACTCTGTGCCATTTAATTATTTGTTTGATTCTAGAAGTATTTGATGTGTGATACATGTTCATTATCTTTGATGAAAAAATATTTTTTTAAATTCAAGACCCAGTCATATACTAGAGGATTAAGTCAAGAGCATGCACCAGAAATGAGAAATAATCCTTCACCTTTAAGGTTTTATGCATAGTCTCACAAAAACACAAACAACTGATTGGTTTAATAAGTGTGATAAACAAAAATTAATGGGATTAATTATAGGATGCCAGGTGAGAAACAAATGATTAATTTGGAAAGCTTTTATTTTTTTTCCCTCTGGGTTTGAACACCTCATAGTCAAAACTAGAGAGAATCAATTGCCTTCCACACCCAGGAAAAGTAATTTGAGAAGAACTATTATTTTGTGAATATGTGTAATTTCTAAACATAATTACATTTATTTGAACAAAAGTAGATCTTACTGTGTTTTCAGGGATGTTACCTGTTGACTGCACAGTGCACTGACCTCAAAGTCCTCTATGTCCTCAGTTGGGTAAGCAGTCTCATAGAGGGTGATATTTAGAGATTTAAGAAAAGGAATCAGGGACTGAGTCAGCTATTTAGCACTCTAGATAGTGGTATAAAAGATGCACTGAACGCCCATACGTTCATCAGGTTGGGTTCTGGTTATCAGTCAAGCCTTTAGTAAAAGCATGGTTGAATTCTTGGCGAACAGAGAGTTGTCAAAGTAAACAGTTCATTAGGGGAGCTGCATACAAGGAAAATTCCTGGGTCACTAAGTCTGTTAGTGAAAGAAGGCAAGCAGGAGTTTGTTGATCAGTGTAGAGTTGGAGTCATGGATCATTTTCTCTCAGATCAAATCCATTCTGGAAACTAAGACAGGGAGGAAGGCTGAACTGTGATAATAGGAATGAGTAGGGAATTGCTCATCTCAAAGTATTACTTGAAAACTGTTTTAGTGGTACTTGAAAAGAGGACACTAGGCCATTGGTATTGGAATGAACAAAAGACAGAGAAGAAGGAGGAGGAAAGAAAGAAAAAGAAAGAAAGAAAGAAAGAAAGAAAGAAAGAAAGAAAGAAAGAAAGAAAGAAAGACAGAAAGACTGAGCTTTGAGACAGGATATTTATTTTAAAATCATAGATACCTCAACACAGTGCAACCTGAAGACCATGTGGCTTGAGGGGCATAAAAATGTTGAAGACAGACTGACAGATGTTTGTGAGATAATTGTATATGCTGGAGGACACAGGGAAAGGCAGGTCTGAAGGAGTATTGAGCTCTATTTGAGACATTTAAATTCAAGATATCAATAAAGCAATGAAATTTGCTTCCCTTCAAGACAGGGGTCTGGAATGTAGGCCAAAGATGGTGTAGATTTTAGACATATACATAGAAAGAAAAAGGCAGCTAAAAATCTGAATGAATCACCAAAATGAAGTGAGAGACTATGGTTGTGGCTTTAGTATAGATTCAGTTAGAATCTGGAAGAAAAAGAAAATGAGGGAGACTGAGAAAGTACAATGACAAGAAAAGAAGAAGAAGCTAGGGAGAAGCTAAATAGTCTAAGAAGTGTACCAATACCTAGTGCCTCAGAGTGGCCGAGCAGGTTTTTTGGGATTTTTGCTTGTTTGTTTGTTGTTGTTGTTGTTGTTGTTGTTGTTGTTGTTGCATTAGCCATGTACCTACCTGTACCAAGGCTCTGTACCAAGAAGTAGTACTAAGGTTACAGAGATGACAAGAAGGTTGTCTTTCACAGACGTCTATAATAGTCCTAAAGTTTCGCATGGGCCTCTATACTCATAGACTTATTAGAGTGAAAGACAACACCAGAGCCTAACTAATCTACACCAACTATTCTTCTGAGAAGCCACAGTAGAATTCAGTACGAGGAAGAACCCCTGGTGATCCTGTGTAAACTGTCTTAGTCTAGACTAATATGCAGAAATTATTATTAGCAGTAGAGGTAGTTATTTCACTTCTGTAGTACTTCCTGTGTAAACAATTTTGATTGAGATGGACAAATATTTTTTTGTATTTACATACCTGGATGCTGCAATGAAATCAGATGTAAGAACTTAGCTTTGAAAATAAATTTTGTTTGTTTTGTTTTTGAAAGCTTTCATCTGGTTTAAAATCAAGTGTGAGTAAGTGGAAAGTTTTAGGTAGGATAAAGAAGGAGAGAGGAAAAAGTTGATAATCAAGTACCAGTAGCAATGTTCAACACCCAGTGATGATTACAAATAGCTGTAGACAGATAAATTATGAAGTGTGGGGGGGAAGGGAAATCCACTGTGATTGCCAAAAGAGCTTCACCACACAGAAAGAAATGAAATTAGGATTTGGACTTCTATATTGGAAAGATAAAACAGGAAACTTCAATCCAGCTTACTTCTCTTCTCATGGAGCATGGTAGCAACATAAACCGTATTTGTTTTGTCTGAGAAAACAGTCACAAAAATAAGTCCAACTTTTTATGTCCTCATGCAGGAGTCATTCTGGTTTATAATAGAAGAAGACATTCATACTTCCTTACCATGCTTCTGTGATCATGTGACAGCCAGATTATTAAGTATCCAAGAAACACTTGCTAACAGAAGCAGGATTCTTGGAAGAACTGGGTAGTCACAAGCAAGCTCAGTGCTCTGCTGGGGCAAAGATGTTTTTACTGTGACTTAGTCAGAGCCTAGATCAAAGGGAGAGCTGTGGCTCTTGGAATGACTGCTGATGCACCATTCAGATTTTAATTTGCAGGGCTGTGTACTCTGAAATGGACTTGATACATCTTCAGTATATGTCATTACACATAGTCAAACACAGAGAGCAATGGAAAGCTCGTCCAGAAGATTTCTCACTAATAATACTGGATGGACATTAAAGAAGGAACACTCGAAGTTGGTTTATAGCACATCTCAATTTTATTAATATAATGGACATGAGTCTTTAGATGTCCAAAACAACCATAATTGGGGTAATTTTTTCTTTTGTTTTGTACTTGTGAATCTTGGACATGTAGTACCTATGACTCTAAATTTCCAGTAAACACTGGAACCTTCCAAACAGTAACACTTGCAAACATGAATATTGCAATTTTTATATTTCTCTGCCCTTCTGCCCCAGATGAGCTTGAGCAGTTACCCTGTATACACTTGTGAACATGATGTTTGCTTAGTATTAAGTGAATGTGTGATCCACTAGTTAGAACAATATAAAAAATGGATCACAATTTAAACTTCAGTTACTATCATAAATTTATGGTATTATAGAATATATATATATATATATATATATATATATATATATATATATATACTTATTATGGTATTAACTCATTCCTTATAAGAATCTCATAAAGTAAAATATTTTAATCTAATAAGATTTTAATAAGAAAAGCCAATATCAATGGCTAATAGATGACTGGGTAACCCTCCAGTCTTAACCCACTAATTTTAGACCTATCATCCAATAACTCCTTTAATGCCACCTATAATACATTACACTGTCTAGTGTAGTTTAATCTAGGGCCTATTTACACTCTTCTCCTCTCCCTCTCCCTCTCTCTCTTTCTCTCTCTCTCTCTCTCTCTCGTAAATGATATTTTAAATCATCATATGGATGTTGCTTATCATACCCAGAAATTAATCATTTTAATTAGATAAGAATAATAAAATTCAATGAGACAGATGAACTATCAGGAAAGTTTTAATTAATCCAAAGGAAGAAAGAAAAATATAAGAAAATCAGGAATGAGAAACAGATGGGTCAATCATAAAACTGTAGTAAAACGTCTCATGTGTCTCATTGAGCCAATCCAATTCAAGGACAGACATTGTTCTAGTAAATAGAGAAACAACTCCTTTCTAAATAAAAACACTAGGATGTTAAAAGGAAACAATGAAAATGCTGAACTAACATTTAGGACTAGGGATATCAGGGAAAAGAGGAGACATGTTGGAAAGGTCAGAAGGTACAGTTCTTAAAAATGCTTATGATTCTATTAACAAAGCTTCAGAATCTAAAAAACAGATATAGATAGATAGAGATAGATAGATAGATAGATAGATAGATAGATAGACCAATAATAAATAAAATGGCTGATTTAGTCAATGTTCTATTGCTACAAAGAGACTCCATGACTACAGCAAATCTTACAAAGTAAACCATTAACTGAGGCTTGCTTGCAGTTTCAGAAGTCCATTATCAGCATTTCAGGAAGCATGCAGCACACAGATAGACATTGTGCTGGAAGAGCTGCAGGTTCTATATCAGCATCAGCAGGCAACAGGAAGAAGAGAGAGCCACTGAGCCTGGCTTGAGCTTCTAAAACCACAAAGTCCGCTCTCAGTGAAACACTTCCTCCAACAAGGCCACACCTCCTAATCCTTCTCAAGCAGTGCCACTCCCTGATGACTAAGTATTCAAATATATGAGCCTATAAGGGCCATTCTTATTCAAACCACAATGACAAAAAATATTAAAAAATCATTATGGTTGATTTTGAAACTCCTTTCTTAGTACTTAAGAGAAAATTAATAAGAACATGAAAAGTATCCTCTCTCCAGGAAAAAGACATTGGGACGGGTATGGCCCTCATGCCTCACTGGACAACGACAGGGGGACTGGAGCCATTACAAGGTCCCCTTCGAATACTGGAGGTCAGGCCTCTATCCCCGCCTTCGCAATTTTAGAACTGCCACAGCCCTTCTATACTTAGAGAAGGGAGGAGATGTCAGGGGCAGCCCTGCTCACACACTGAAGGCCTAAAATCAGCCATAGGCCTAAAATTAGCAATAGGCCTGTCATGCATGTACACTAACACCAAGTCTTGGGTCTCAGTGGAATAACATTGTAACAGATGGCTATAAGCTAATGTCAACAGGCAGCTTTTGTGGAAATTTACCAGCCTGAGTAGTCATAGACCTTATAAATAGGTAGCCTTGGCAGACAACACCAACATAGATAAGGACAAGCGAGTCATAGGCAGAGTAATAGTGACTTGTCTCCTGAACCTTCACTCAGCCGATACCTGGTTCTGAAGATATCTGTATTCCCCCCTGAACACCCACACTCCATTGTCATTCCCTTACCCACATCCTGCCTTTCTGTGTTTATACCCCTGTGTGAATGAATTACGATTTGAGAAAAAATAAATTATAAAAAAAAAGGAAATTCCACTTACATTAAATGTTAACTCTGTATACTTTATGTGTGTAGTAAAACTTCTTCAAATAAATGAGTATTTAGTAGGTTACCAAAAAAAAAAAAAGAATATGAAAAATTGAGCAGTATCATCCACAAAATCAACCTAAAATACATTTAGAGTATAATCAGTTGCAACATAATGAATATTCTTCTCAATTACACATGAAAAATCATCAAATAAGAAATATTAGGGCTATTACAACCACTCTACTGGAGAGAAGAAAGTAGTTGTCAAATGGAGGGGAAATTATTCAAAGTCTCAATTTCCAAAGATGCGAGAGGATAACCTCTGTGAGCTAAATTATTAAGGCCCAGAGAAAACAAGAGAACCTGGATTTGTAGAGCATCTGCAGTTCCTGAGAAGACAGGACACATCCAGCCCAGAACAGTGAGGATTAGTTGAGGTTCAGGCTGTTAGTTTGAGGCCAAGTGTGAAAGATATCAAGAATCCAAGAACACAAAGTCAGCATGGAACAAAATATCACGTCAGAGACTGCAGAAGTTTGCCAAAGGAAGAGGACTTTCCAGTCTTAAAGACCTAAGGGTAGGACAAATTTTTCTGTCTCTTTTTCAGAGCTCATAAAGTACTGCTTCTATTTTTAAGGTCAAACAATAGATAACATCTCAGCAAAAACACTGACAACAGCAAGCACCATTCTAAATAGAATTTAAAGACAGAGACCAAAAGAAATAAGCAAAAAATGACCCAATTAATGGTCCCAAGATGGGTAAGCTGACTAACTTTGTGAAATAGCAGGTAGATAATTTGGTAGCAAAACCTATTCAGATACATTATCATAAGTTAGCTATGGAAGACCATGAGACTCAAGATGAGGTTGTTACCCTATCCACAGTGTTCCCAAAACCCATCTCCACCCAACCTAAAAGAGGGGACTTCTGCCCCTAGACCAAGCAGAGACGGGCCACCCAGAACCCCCTCTGACTGGAGATCTGAATTCTTGCTTAGGCTGTGAGGCTAAGCACTGCAAGGGAATATAAATAAAAGTTAAAAATATCTCTCTGGGTTCCCTGAGGGACAAGCCTGACTGCAAAGGGGTTGATGTCTAAAGTCAACATCTAAAGTAAACTTTAGAGTTGATGTCCGCTCCAGGAAAAAGATATCAGAATGAGTATAGCCCTCATGCCTCACTGGACAACAGGAGGACCGGTGCCATTACAAGGTCCCCTTCAATTACTGGAGGTCAGGCCTCTATCCCTGCCTGCGCAAGATTAGAATCACCACAGAAGGGAGGAGATGTCGAGGGAAGGAAGGAAGGAAGGAAGGAAGGAAGGAAGGAAGGAAGGAAGGA
>NW_021604622.1:660880-662067 GCF_004785775.1 Grammomys surdaster
GGAAGGAAGGAAGGAAGGAAGGAAGGAAGGAAGGAAGGAAGGAAGGAGGAAGGAAGAAAGGAGGAAGGGTGTGTTAGAAGGAAGGAAAGAGGTAAGGAAGGAAGGAGGGAAGGGAGGTCATGACATTGGAAGACTTGTAGAGAAGAAAGAAATACATGCAAGAATAGCAGGACAAGAAAGGAGAATAGATATCATCAAAATACACTGTATATACAAATAAAATGCAACAGTAAAAATTCAATTCATTATTATACATAGATAATATATAGTAATAAAAACTGAAAATACAGGAGAATCCTAAAGTGCTCATTTATAGAATAAGAAATCTACCTGTATTTGCTTTTCATTCTGCCTGCTTCTCATTAGCATCTTTTATAAGCTTGGAGATGTAGTGAGGACTTGCCTCTTGTTTTTGTCATAAGGCATCTTTGTTGACTTTTCTAGGATATATGTCCTTATTTAACTATTTTGATCTTACATTGTGCAATTATAATTCTAAATTCATATTCTTCTCTATGTATATTGATCTACAGTAGAGTTTGTTCAGCTTCTTTACTTAGATTAGGAATCAGAAACTGCTAGAAATAAATAGATATTCAGTAATTTAAGTGCCTATATCCTAGTGCTGGGTGCAAACTTCCAATTTTACTTATTCAGAAATGACTGAAATTTTCTTCCCATACTCTCAATTAAAGATAAATAGATCACATTGCTTTAGACTAAATTCAACACAGCATTTCAGTTTGTTTGAATTATCTTTTATTGTTTAAAAGTCTAAAAACACTGATAAATTCTCTGTTCTAAATAATAAAGGTCATAATTTGCTGTGTATCAAAGTAAATTTTCAAATCATTTTATGACAGAATTTACCACAGTATCCAAAGTTGTTGCTCTATGGTTTCTATCTATGGACTCTGCAAAGGTGAATTGTTATACGCATATATGGAGGTAGAATGTATGGAGGTAGAGCACACAGAGGTACAGCTATAGAGTGCCTTCAGGATAAATACTACATCCATGGGAAAATGTGAGAAATAGGTTATTTGACAAATTCCCTGAGATGTTGCCTCCAAAGCATTAGAGGAGGGTGTTTGTGTGCATGCGGGTGTGTGTGTGTGTGTGTGTGTGTGTGTGTGTGTGGAGAGAGAGAGAGAGAGAGAGAGAGAGAGAGAGAGAGAGAGAGAGAG
>NW_021604622.1:662077-663254 GCF_004785775.1 Grammomys surdaster
GAGAGAGAGAGAGAGAGAGAGAGAGAGAGAGAGAGAGAGAGAGAGAGAGAGTTAATATTAGGTTGGAGAATTCAAAGGTTTTCAAAAACAATCAGAGTCTTGTAGGACCTATGTCAGAATAAAAGCAACTGAATGAACCCAGGAGAAGCTAAGTAACAGATGGGGAACAATGGCTCAGAGACAAGGTCATGAAAGTGAGAAAAAACACGTCAAAATTGGAAACCCATCTGCTTTTTCTGATGTGTCAAACATCCAGGATACACGTATTCCATTTTAATGATTCAGTAATCATGACTAAGAACAAAACAGACGATTACAAGGATAAAACTCACCCTTGAAATCGTTTTCTTTATTGGTTCTGATCACTTGTCAATGGTACTCTGTGCTTAGAAGCAAGTCATAAATATGTTAATCACTGCATTTATGAATACTTACCACTCACAACTTCCCAAAAGTAGGAAACTGAACAAATAGTGCTTGTTATCCAAACAAAGAAAATCTTATGAATTTGAGAATCAATTCCACAGAGAAGTTTTCTTGTTAAGAGAAAATATCTCTGAAGAATAAGGTCTATTGGTTAATTTTAAAGTAGTCAGTTGTATTAATTTTCAAACTAATTTTTCACTGTCTATTTAGTATTTTAAAAAAACATTTGATCTCATTATAGTTCACAAGTACAAGGCCACAGACAAGGTGAAGAATGAAGTTAAAGATGACAAGATGTATTATACTCTTAATTCTTTGTCTTCTATCTCACTACTTCTCTTCTGCTTACCCAAATGTGTGAGGTGAAAGGTCATATTCAGATCATCCACCTGTGCAAAGGACTTATGTATTCACCAAGACAGCCCTTGTATGCTTAGACCAACAGGAGCTGGTATATTAGTTTTCTTGCTGCTATGATAAAATACTTTATAAAGCACCTTGAAGAATGGAGAATTTATTTTTCCCTCACAGCTTGAGGGTGTGTAACAGTGCAGGAGGAGTAATAAGCTCTGCCGAGCTGTGGCAAATGAAGCAGAGAGCAGCTGGTCATACCACATCCACAGTCAGGTAGCAGAGAGGTGAATGCTGATACACCATCCTCTCTCCCTCTCCCTGTCCCTCCCCCTCCCACTCTCTCTCCCCCTCCCCCTCTCTCCCCCTCCCTCTCCCTACCCCTCTCTCTCTCCCTCCC
>NW_021604622.1:663354-673463 GCF_004785775.1 Grammomys surdaster
CCTGGCCCTTCTCCCTCTCCCTCTCCCCCTCTCTTTCCCCCTTCCCCTCCCCTTCCCTCTCCTTCTTTCCCTTCTCTCTCTCTCTCATTCAGTCTAGATTCCCCAACCACTAAATGGGACTGCCCATATTCTGAGTAGATCTTCTTGAATCAATCAGCTGTCTCTGAGAACATTCTCCTAGGTGATTTTCAAATCCTGTCTCATTGACAAGATGATCCATCAGAGATAGTAAGATTGAAGACAGTATTTAGTCCTTCTGAGTTCTCATAAATCACACTTCATGAATTGTCACTTACACTGACAATGTAGAAAGCCTATCTTTGGGAATGTTGTAAGTTTATGTCAGAGTAGATGATTGTGTGAGTCTTGATCTAATGATTTGAAGGAAATTATTTACTATGTTGCCGTCAGCTTTGATCAATTGAAGTATCTTCTCTCCTACACCAGTCCTTTCAAAGGAGCCCACAATATATAGGCATTAGGTAAATATTGTACTATAGTTCATTTGACTCATTTGAGGGGAAATGAGTGCCTTTCAGGAGGGTAAGAAGTGGGATGTACAAAAGGCTGGAAATTAACCACATTATGCCTTGTTGCTCTCCCAGGGTCCCATGATTCCTTCAGCTTCTACATTGATGAAGCTTCTCCAGTAGGCCCTGAGCAGCCAGAAACTGTCCAAAACTTTGTCTCTGTGTTCGGAACCGTAGCCAAGAAGCTGATGCGGAAATGGTTAGCCACTCAAACGATGAGCTTCACTGGTCAGCTGGGAGCTGGAATCCGATACTTTGACCTTCGAATTTCTACCAAGCCTAGAGACCCAGACAATGAACTCTATTTTGCTCATGGCTTATTCAGTGCCAAAGTCAATGAGGGTCTTGAAGAGATCAATGCATTTCTCACAGACCATCACAAAGAGGTAGTATTCTTGGACTTCAACCATTTTTATGGGATGCAGAAATATCACCATGAAAAACTGGTCCAAATGCTGAAAGACATCTATGGAAACAAAATGTGCCCAGCCATTTTTGCCCAGGAAGTAAGTCTAAAGTACTTATGGGAGAAGGACTATCAAGTATTGGTCTTTTACCACAGTCCAGTGGCGCTGGAAGTGCCCTTCCTCTGGCCTGGGCAGATGATGCCAGCACCCTGGGCAAACACGACAGACCCTGAGAAATTGATCCAGTTTCTTCAGGCATCCATCACTGAGAGAAGAAAGAAGGGCTCGTTTTTTATATCTCAGGTGGTGCTGACACCCAAAGCAAGCACTGTGGTCAAGGGTGTGGCAAGTGGCCTCAGAGAAACAATCACAGAAAGGTAAGTGCCCTTCAGAGTACAAGGAGAACTTCCCAGTAGTCTAAACTCAAACTCATGAAGCACAAAAGTTATGAAGCTAAAACTTTATCTATGTGCATTGGTTCGCTAGGGTAACACAGTACTGTAATTGTGTGCCTTAAGAGTGTTGGCTTCCCAAGGTTCTAGCAATAGCTGACAGTTCTGGTCCCTTGCTTTATAGCTATTTCACCAACTACACTTTTCCCACATGGTCTTTTCCCCACAAGCTCCTATTTTATAAGGACACAATGATGCTGGCTTTGGATCTGCCTAGATTAATTCATCTCAAATTGATTAGTTCTGTAAGTACCCTTTATCTATTAAGGTCTTATTCCTAGAACTCCTTTATGTATTTGTGTGGCATTTCATACTTTAGAGGATCTTGCTCTGTTTTTTTGCAGTCTTTTTTTTTTTTAACACCAAATGCCATTTGATATATAACAACCATGAGAAATAGATGTTATCTTACAGATTAAAACTTTAGGTGCAGGAAAATACTTCCCCTTAGGCTTCCTTCTCAATGAAACAGATGCTCAAATTGCATTGTCAAGTCACATCTGATACCCTATACATTACATATTCTGCCTTTTTGGAAAGGATTGCTCAGAGAGAGAGGGAGAGAGAGAGAGAGAGAGAGAGAGAGAACATTTCATTGGTCAAGAATAGCTAACAGTAGCCGGGCGGTGGTGGCGCACGCCTTTAATCCCAGCACTCGGGAGGCAGAGGCAGGCGGATTTCTGAGTTCGAGGCCAGCCTGGTCTACAGAGTGAGTTCCAGGACAGCCAGGACTACACAGAGAAACCCTGTCTCGAAAAAACCAAAAAAAAAAAAAAAAAAAAAGAATAGCTAACAGTATAGACCCATGATTACCTGTGAGATATAATTTGAGACATCAACAAAGATCTCTGTAGCTTCCTCCCATGAGAATTACAGCATCCAAAACCAGGAATATTACTTATTTTGGTTAAAATATGAAATGATGTTAACATAAGAAGAGAGTATACACATTCTTTTCATATAATATACCTTTAATCTCTTAATTAATAGTTCAAATTGTGATAATGAGGCAAAGGAGGGATGATTTGTTGAGAGTCAAAATCTTGTGTGGAAAGTTAGGGAAATGAGAAAAACTTTGAAGTAAAAGAGTATAAGTGACCCTGTAGTATCACATGTCATGTCGGAGGAGCTACAGTAGAAGACAAGAATATAGGTGAATATAGATATTCTAGCTAAGCTACAGAGAACTTTATCCTGTGAGTGATGGAGAACCAGCTGTTGATGCTCAGATGTGCACTGTTAGACAGTAATGGATGCAGATGGCCAGATAAAGGGAGAGTAACTGAGTAAGCTCTTAGACCAGTTTTAGCAAGATAGTCTACACTAAGTGAAGTAAGAAAAACTTGGAAGGGGAGGATATGCTCCAGTGACTAGTTATCTCTGTGCTGTGGATGAGAGAAGTAAGGGTGAGGTTTACTAATTGACAAGCAGAATGGAGAACCATTTTGTTCAGAAACTGAAAACACTGGTGGGTAGGGAAAGGAGACCACGCAGTTAGAGTCATGCTCAATTTAAAAAGCCATTTAAGACATGGAGGTAGATGTAGCCAACTGAGCATTAAAAATTACAAGCAACTTCTTTGGACCTATTGGCTCTTAGGGAAGGCAAGCCACAGATCACCAGAGTGAAAGCAGTCTTCCTTGCAGCATCAAAACTTTCCTCTGCTTACTACCTGGGATGTCTCCATGCTTTGAGATTTAAATGCAATCTCAAAGCATCCGTTCTACAGACACACCACTGTAATCCCTTCCCTCTTGTTTCCTGTAATGTCTTCCTTTCTTCTCCTAAGACTCCAGCCTCAGTACTGCTGCGTTCTTTGATAGATGAGTGATCCCTCATGATATGTCCATGTATTCCACTGCTCCAGGATCAGTTTCTACAATGATTTTTAGATGTTACTGAAGATCTATGGCAATAAGAGAAATTGCATAATCACTGATATATATCATTGATATATATTTATATATATAAAACTGAAAAAAGAATTTCAGCTTTTTTCTGTAATTTTTCAACATATTTTTTATTGATTCTTTGAAAATTTCACAGCATGCACCCCAATTACACTTATTTTCCAGTCCTTCCATGTCTGCCCCTTCCTTTGGTCTCTCTGTAATTTTACATCTTCTGGATATCTCTCCTGATGACTTTGTACCTTAGCCAGTCATTCTCTGGTGGAGTCCTCTCTCCTTCCTGTCCTTGTTGGTCTCACCACTTTCCTGCCTTCCACAACCTACATACTTGTCCAAATGATTAAGGCTAAACTCATCAAGTTCCATCAAAATATTCACCATGTCAAGACAATATTTTATCTACTAGCACTACTTTCTGCTAATATTAATTGATCTGATGAATGATTCCTTGCCCTCTCAAATTAGCAAGCAAAAGAGTACAGACAAGAATGTGCTACTTTAATAATTGTGTCCCATAAAGACTCCAGATTTTGAGAAAACCCTGTGATCTCACTGGAAATGGAGAAGAAACAGAGAAAGCCCCAGCATGAGCTGACCCCACCTATTGCCATTCTACCTCCATCTTAGAGGGAAGAACCTAAGCCTTTAACTTTTCTATTTTAGGCATGGCACGAGTCTCCTATGATCTCTTCAAGTGCACAAGACTACAGCCATTTCAACATACAATTCACTATTTAGGAAAACACTTACTCATGCTACAAGACTGTTTTGTATTTTGGCCAAGAGCCATTCCATGATTGTCCATGTAGGAAAATAACCCTTGAAAAGCCACAAAAAGAATCCACTTACAGAGTGAATAACTTTCATTTTCTTATTATGGCATTTGATATACTTTAGAAGCGTCTGAGTCATACTTAAAACAACTCTCTGGCTATTTGTGCTCTGTTATGTTCCTACAAAGGTAGAACTTGTAGAGAAAAAAACAGTCAAATGTTAAGAAAGTTCTGAAAATTCTACTTTACACAGCTCTTCCCAGAATCACAATGTAAATTACCATACAAATGACACTTGCAAATATTTTATTGAAGAATCTGATTTAAAATTAACTGAAAGTGTTTTCCACCTACTGTTTTTTGAGATAATACTCAATAACAGCCAATGAAATTAATTGTGAACTGTCATCAGCCGTCTGTTCTAGCTCAGTATCTTTCACTTGTTTGAGGCTAATATATATGAAATAGTAGAGGTGTGCTGAGAGAGAAAGAGAGAGAGAAAGAGAGAGAGAGAAAGAGAGAGAGAGAGAGAGAGAGAGAGAGAGAGAGAGAGAGAGAGAGGGAATAAGCATGGAAAACAAACAGCAGGAAGAGAATTTTAAACAGATAGGAAGACATTAGAACTCTGATACTTTTTGACAGGTCCTTACCCAGGCTTAAATATCATTTGCTTCAGTCCTTCCCTACCAATAACACCCTTAATTAAACCTATGTTATAGCCTAATGGATTTTAATTTTGTTTCAAAAGAAGAAGAAAAGAAAAAAGGGATTTTAAAAAGAGGATTCTACAAGTGGAAAGTATCTGCCTTGTATCCTTGCCATCATATAAGTGTTGTGAGCATTCTGAAACTATGCTTAGCCTTACACATTCTAAAGTCACCTGCATTTTACATTTGGGCATTGCTGTATTGAGTATTAATGTGTTAGGCGAAGTCTGGGATTTTGCTTTGTTACCTTTGGAATGGAGTCAAAACGGGGACAGGGGATGCTCTAGCATTCTAAACAGAACTCAATAGGAAAAAGTCTCTTCCTGGCCTTGACTACTGGCTAGCAAAGGCAATTTGCTGCTGTCTAAAAGAGGCTGTGAAAAAAATTTTTACTGTCTTTCCTTCAGATCATATGAAGAATCCTAAGAAGAAATTGAGTTTTTTCAACTACCCTCTTGAATTTTGTGCCAAGGCTATTCATGCCAAAGGTTCCAAATTAGAACCAAATGATGTAATGAACTTTTCTGTGACCAAAGAAAGAGTCACCACATGATCACGCGGCATGGGGGATTAAGTATCCACAGCTGAAAAATTAGTTTGATGAACTGAATCCTGCATATGAATACCTTGTTTCCCTACAGTTTTAAAAATTCTTTCTAGTATTTTGGTTAACAAAATCCCAAGCATCTGAGCATAGAGCTAATAGTTAAAGTTGTAAGTGGCTTTCAGGGAAACCAAATCCACGCTGGATTTAAGCACCTCAGCCTTCAGTCTGGCCATCATTTCTAAACAGATGTTTTCCCCGCATTTCACCAATGGCAAAAGACACAGACTTTTATTTCTTAAAGACCTATTTTTAATTTATTTTTCAAACACCAGCTTTTGCACCTCACCCCCACAGAATTCACACATTCTTAAAATGAAGGTGTGTGTCTTGAATCAATTCCTTTTCTAATATGTGAAACTTTATTAAACTACTGGGATTTTGCTGTTGTTTCTTTTTTTTAAAAAAAAAAGCAAATACCACTTGTCAGATCTTTAGGAGACAATGTGTCTTTGTAAGCAAATTAAATTAATATTGTTCAACATGTTGTATGATTATAATAACCATACGGTGTTATTATCAGTTGTCTTAAGGTCACCTCTATTTCATCCCATACTAATTATTTACATGAATTATTTGACTTGGAATTCATAAAATCTCTCACATCAAGGCACTATTGCCTTACTATATTCAAAATGGAAGAAATAAGTATTAGAAATGTTAGAAATTTTCTTCTCATAGTGCAGCTAAGAAAGGGAAATTCAAGACTTAACCCCAGGCTGCTATATTTACTAATTCCTGTTTGTAATCCTATACTGCTTTGAACATTGCATTTTATGTGTGTGGCAGTAGATAGTCTCAAAATCACTGTATCATCTTTCTGTTACTTGGAAGTTCTAAAATGTGACTGCAATTCTGTTTAGATTTCATTAAAGGGTAATATTGAAACCAAATTAGACAGCATATTCAAGTGGACTAGGTTCAATTTGGTATTTATCTATTGAGGGCTCAAAGAGGTGTAAGGTTTATTAAAATTGATAATATACCATTGTTATGATCACACATTAAATGTTGAACTAGAATATTCATAACTTATATAGAAATTGCATAATAGTGAGAGAAGTAGAGATCAAAACTTATAGATTTATAGGAACGATGACTGGTACCTGGAATTGCATTGATTAGCTTTAAAACGATGAGATGGGCTGGGCAGTGGTGGCGCACACCTTTAATCCCAGCACTTGGGAGGCAGAGGCAGGCAGATTTCTGAGTTCAAGGCCAGCCTGGTCTACAGAGTTAGTTCCAGGACAGCCAGGGCTACACAGAGAAACCCTGTCTCGAAAAACCAAAAAAAAAAAAAAAAAAGATGAGATGTCATTTTGATGAGCACAGATATTTAGGAGGTGGCTATACAGGCTGAGGAATCAGAAAGAACAATGTGCAGACCCAGAATATTTTGGGGGAACAAAAATAGAATTGATCACTATAGAGTGATGTAAATAGAACATGAAACATAAGGGGATAGGTTATCTAATATTACTGGACCATCTAGATTTGCTAATTGGTGCTGAGGAGTTAGACTCCTATCCTTACATGCAGATGGAGGAGGTAGATCTGCTTGATCTCAAAAAGATGGCTCAGGTAAGACTACATTTTAAGAGGGAGAAAAATAGTTTGAATTTGCAAGTTTTTCTAATGCTCTGAGAATGAGAAGGTCAACGGAGTTGTAAAAAAAAATGTCTAAAATGTAGTCACTCCAAGAGGAGCATTAAGGCATCATCTTGTAGAGTAACTTTACTGCTAAAGTGAATAGGTTAATTATGCTTTATACTTCAATAAAATTTATGAGAAACATAAAAGCACAGTAGGTGGAAAACAAAGAACATGGAAAATGGGTCTAGGGAAACTGAAGGGAACATTCTATGACTAAGTTTAATCAGAATTGTATTAAAGGGAAATGAATGGTCAGATCAGATCTAGACCTCAGTGAGAAAAATAACTCAGATATGCAGGTTGGCCAAAGATGGGAAAAACTGAAGCTACACTCACTTCTACCAGTTCAAAGGGGGAAACAGTAGGTGCTGGGAAGAAAAATCTGAGTAAGAAATGTTAACATAGAGTGACTTCGTCTCTACTGGGAGTGCTGTCCATTGCAATCCTAGGAAACCATTCATAATATCATTTCAGACAAACATCATCCCTTAAGATACAGAAAATGGGCAGTTCTGATTACTGAATCCAAATCAACAGTCTCCCTGACTGTAATGTAGAATTTTCAGGTTGCTGATGTATGCCCAACTGGGCAAACATGGGGAAGATGACTATAATTACTAAGCTACTGTAATGTGGTAGGGATTTTGTTGTATGGAATTCCACTGAACCCTCTGTACAGCCTACCAATCCAGGTGTCAGTAGCTATACACTGTGGATATATTTATAATCACAGTATTTGGAAGAGAGTAATGATATGAAACTGAGGCTAACCTGGGCTAAAGGTTGAGATCTTAATCCAAATAAGCCATTAAGACAAAGAACACAAATAAAATACAAGTTAAAAAGCAAAAAAAAAGAAGAGATGTGAAGAAATAGAAAGTAAGTAATAGTGAATCTATTAGCGATAAAAATTTGAGACTAGGTTTCTAGTACTTTAACCCAAATTTTCATAATGAATATCCCATAATTAGGGCTTGAGAGATGACTCAGTTATTAAAAGCCCTGGATGTTCTTTTAGAGAACTTGAGTTTGATCCTCAGGACCCACAGCAACTCACAGCCATCTGTAACTCCAGTTCAGGGGATCCTGACATCCTCTCCAGTCTCTGGAGGCACTGCATGCATGTGGAGCTTATATACTTACGCAAGCAGACCATTCCCTTACGTATAAAATAAAAATAAGCAATACTTTTTAAATGCCATAATTAACAAATTAGGATTATTATATGAGTCAGTTTTACCCCCAATTCAGTCTTTATTCTTGTAAATCTGTACAGCTTAACACTAAATGTATGTTAATATATTGTGCTGTGGGGGCGGGGGGAGCATCCTAAATTTAGGGTGCATGAAGCCATGAGGAAAGAGGGTCTGAACCGAGTGACATAGGATTCTGGCATGGGGCCACTGGAGATTACTCATATATAATAACAGAATAGGAAAGAAACTTCAAGATGATTGAGTTTATTTAATCTTTTTTTTGCTTTGTATCCATTTCCTACTTAACATTTTCTGACTGAGTAAGAAAATTAAGACCAAAATGAATACTAAAGTGATTGCCCCAAGTCTTAGAACCAACAGGCACCCAAGATTAGATTAAAATCCAAGTCTCTAGGTTCCAGAACAGAAACCACCATGGAAGTACTATAGTCAGAGAAGAAACAAGAAGTTCAGGGAAGGCCAGAGAGAATCATGGTACAGAAACCACCACGAAGGTGTAAGCTAGTTGTCAATCTGCACATAATTTAGTGTTCTGGATGTCTTCCTTAGCAGACCCAAGATGAGGTCTGATGACCAGTGGATCAATTTTTACAGGGCAGACCTTCTCTGGGTTCTCTAGTTCTGTGCCATGAAGCTAGTTGACGCATCTGCATCTTTTTTGTCCAGTGTGAACACAAAGCTTTGAGCTTCCTGCTGTTCTATTTACAGTTTATTGTCTGGAAGTTATTCAGTGACACTATCAGACTTCTTAACAGCATTTTGGAGCCAAGAAAAGCCTTATCAAGTGGCTGAGTCTAAGAATGGCTCCAAGTCAGCTGCAAAGTGACATGTGGCAGCAGTGACCACATGATGAGCAGCTTGTTGTCCCTACCCCCTATCCAGGACTTGCCCTCAGATAAATCAGTAGAGTCACCAGTAACAGATTTTCTATTCAGCAGGACAATCGTGTCTCCTCAGTTGCATATGTCTAAGGAGCAAGAAAATTAATGACATTGTGGAAAACCATTGAAGATTCATTTCATAAATGAAATGTTATTAAGATTGCGGTATTAGTTCCAAATATATTTTAAGAAAATTATGGTCAGAAAAATGAGATAATTTACTTTGGTACTGAAGCCAGTGCTGAGGTCAATTCATATTCTAGATTTTTTTTGAACCAGTGTAAATGGACAATACAGGAAATTCCAGAAAGCTATCCTTCCCTAGCTCTGAGCTTGGCAATCTGGAACATGTTTATAGTGACATTGTTAAAAATGCAGATTTCTGGATGCCTCCCTCAGAGACTGATTCAATAGTCTGTGACTCAAAGACTGCCATTTTTAAGACTCCAGTGAGCCTGCATAATGTATTATTCACTTTGAGTAACATTGCTCATGACTCTAGACAAGCTGTACTTAAGCCTGTAATTAAGTCTAGGGAGAACCTATCTCCAGACCCACAAGTGTCTTGCTCTGTAGACTCAAGTAGTTCTCCCATGAACTGAAGTCATTATTCCTTTTCTCATAAGATCCCAATTTAAGTTTCTTTTGATGGGTCTGTCACTCAGGAGAAAACATGTGTCAGTGATTTCCAAAACTCAGCCATTTTCTACTGGCACTATCTCTTTTATGCCATCAGCTTGATCCCAGGGTTATTATGAAGATATAAGCACAAGAAAATGGTTTCTCTGAGGAATCTTTGTTTCCCTCTTCTAAAATTCACATTACTCTCATACCAGGAGCTTAGTAATTTCCAGACTCACTTGTTTCCACTACATCAATTAATATTATGGCTTTTTGCACTACATTTGTTCCTAAAATGATTTCAAGCAACATGAGGAGGAGGAGGAGGAGGAGGAGGAGGAGGAGGAGGAGGAG
>NW_021604622.1:673563-677322 GCF_004785775.1 Grammomys surdaster
AAGGAAGGAAGGAAGGAAGGAAGGAAGGAAGGAAGAAAGAAAGAAAGAAAGAAAGAAAGAAAGAAAGAAAGAAAGAAAGAAAGAAAGAAAGAAAGAAAGAAAGGGAAATAGGATGGGATGGGTGAGAAAGTGTTATTACTGAAAACATCTCACCTTAAGATTTTGTGACTTAAAGTGGCTTCAGCATAGATATGCTATGGTATGGAAGGAAGGGTTATCTGTAAAAAAGTCTTTGATTTAACCTAAGAAAAATTGAGCATTGAGAAAATAATAGCTCTTTCTCCTCCATTCAGCTGATGGTATGCAGGCAAACATAGACACCTTAATTTGTCTGCATCAGCAAAATCAAAGACTGCAAGGGATTCCAAGCTATTAGGAAGTCAGATCTAGTCAAATTATATCATGTGGATATTTGTGGATATGAGAGAAGTACAGATATGGAGAGAGAGATTACAGCATGTGGTAGAGAGTTGCATACTTTAGTATACAACTTGCCAGATCTTGTTTTTCATATGTGGAATTTCTGGGGCAATTGAGTTCAACATGGAAAAGGAGCTAGGCTAGTATAGAACTCTAATTATCTCTAGAATAAACATATGACATATATATGTATCTATACAGATTATATAGCTGTAGATGGTATAGATACAGATATATAGATAGAGTTATACAGACAACAGAGATAGAGAGATAGATATTATAAAACACTCAGCAGAAGTAGGTTGATGGGTACAGAAAGAATAAAGAAGATAAGTATCTAGAAAATATGGATATTTCATCAAGTAAATTGTAACACAGTTGTTGGGTAGTCCATTCTGCAAGTAGGGTGTTAGGGAGATTTATTCAGGATCGTATTTATTTGGGTTCTATTACCAGTACAAAGCAATCTATATTTGATTTAAGAGAACTATGTCTGGCCCTCTCAGGTCACACTGTGAGCCAAGAAGATTCCTTCAGGTCTTCAGTGCAGCTTGCTATTTTCTACTTTATGTAGACAGGCCTCCTGAAGTTGGTCACAAGCCTATTCAGTTGAAAATTCATCCAAGGTGTGACAAATTCATTCTACCAAGAACCAAATTTTAAACTGTAGTGTGAAAGGGCAAAGAAATTCTGCAGTTATCCTCTAGAGAAGATTTCTCAGCTTTCAATGTATAGTTGAACATGCTGGTGTTATTACTTGCTGCAGTGAGGGAGAGCATGTCAGAGGAGGGACCATGAGACACCCACTAAGGGGATGTAGGCACCCACTACAGAATGAAGCCCTGGATGGGCAATGTTAGGAAAGACTTAAGAAGATTTGAGTCTATTCTTATTACATCATATTATGCTATATGTTTTAGTTAGTATTTGCACCGCTGTGAAGAAACACCATGACCAAGGCAACTCTTCTCAGAACAACATTTATTGGAGCTGGCTTACAGGTTCAGAAATTCAGCCTATTATCATTAAAGCAAGAGCATGACGGTATCCAGGCAGACATGGTACAGGATGAGCTAAGAGTACTCCAACTTCATCTGAAGGCTGCTAGGAGAAGACTAGTTTCCAGGAAGCTAGGACAAGGGTCTTATATCCCATGCTCACAGTGACACATTCCCTCCAACAATGCCACACCTACCTCAACAAGGCTACACCTCCACATAGTGCCACTCCCCATGCCAAGCATATTCAAGCCACCACATTCAAATCTTTTGCCCCATAGGCATGTTCAAACACATGACCCTATGGGGGCCACGCATAGCCATAGCATAATGAAAACAAAACAAAACCACATTGAGTCCAACTTCAAAAGTCCCCATAGTCTACCACAGTCTCAACAATGTGAAAAGTCCAAAGTTCAACATCTCTTCTGAGATTCATCAAATCACTTAACTTTAATCCCCAAAGCAGGACAGAAAACCAGCTGGGCAAACTCCAAGCTTTCCATGTCTGATGTCAAATCACTTTTCAAATTTCCAACTTCTTTTTCATCTTTGTCGATTGCAGCAAACTTCTTTCTCCTGGACTGTTTTCACTCCCTGTTAGCAGCTTTCCTTGGCAGGTGTCCCAATACCCTGTGGCACTGGCATCTTTAATATATTGGGGTCTCCAAGGAAACTTCAACTGCATAGCTTCTTGTTCCAATGTCTAGGATCCACATACGATCTTCTGGGATCCTCCAACATGCTTGGGATACTTCTCCCAGTTGCCCTTTGTAGCACTCTAGGCTCTGGTTGACTCCACACCAATGATGCTGATGGTTTTGGTTGTCATCTCATGGTACTGGTATCTTCAATATACTGGGGAGTTCTGCTGCAACTAGGCTTCACTAATAGCCTCTCATAGGCTCTCTTCATGGTGTCAAGCCTCATCTTCTTCGCATGACCCGTTTAGTCCTGGGCCATGAACTGCAACTGAGGCTGTACCTTCACCAATGGCCTTCCCTGGCCTCGCACAGTGCCAAGCTTCATCTGCTCTTCATGACCCCTTCATGCCTTCAAAACCAGTACCACCCAGATGATTCTTACACATTGCCAAGTACAGTTGCAGCAGGAGGTACAACCTTGGCTACCTATGGAACATAGCTTCTTTGAATTCTCAAAAAATACTTCCTAGAAGTAATTACCTTCTCTTAATTATAAAGCCAAAGGCAAATGGCTGAAACTGCCAAGTTTGTCTACTTTCTGGGGTCGGAACATGGGCCTCGTGTTATATTATGTTTTCACCAGCTTTCTATTTTTCAATGGTTTCCTTCCTTGCCTAAGCTTGGCTGTCCTAGAACTTGCTCTGAAGACTAACCTTGTACTCAGAGATCTGCATGGCTCTGTCTCCTGAATACTGGACAAAAAGGGTATACCACTACTCCTGGACCTAAGCTCTTCTTTACCTAGAATTTGCTCTGTACCAGGCTGACCTTGAATTGAGATATTCACACTACAGACCTGGCTTTTGTACTTAAATAGAGTAGAAAAGTCTTCTATTTTTATGACCACAGAGTGACCTTGTCTGTCAATGGTATTCTGAGAGACTGTTCTTGTATAAGAAAAGCATAATTTAACCTATTTGAGCCACTGTCCAGCTGTCAGGGGCTACTGCTCTCTGCTTCTGCTACTTTCATTTGGCCTGGAAGCTTTACTGTGAGTGAGGTTTCCTGCAGACTTTCGTCTTTGTGATACTCTTTCTGCTTGAAGCAACTGGGGCCATGTCTATTCTAAAAGCCTAGACCACTCTGATACTGAGTGAAGTCAGAGTTAATTTATACCCTAGACTATGGATTATCTTCTAAAAATACAAGCTTTTCAAGTTGAACCATATTGACAATCCATTTCTCCTCCTCTGTGTTCTAAAGTCTATCCATACTCATTGGACAATGGTGGGAATTGGTTTTGAAGATGGGACTCTTGGGTGGTGGAGGCCGAAAGTACCTGGATACAAGGTAGAAATGTGAAAGCAAGGTTTTTTGTAAGAGAACCTCCTGACCTTTTAGAACTCAAGAGCATGTTCTTCAAGGTTTCTCAACTCTCTAGGGGCACAAAGGGGCAGAAGATGGAAGGGAAATGGCTAAAAAATTTATGAAACAGAAGTAGTCCATGTGAATGATGCTCCTACATGCTGTCATATTCTAATCCCAGTTGTTTTACCACCCTGTTTGCCAAATATGGGGAAATATTAGGGGGTGAACAGATGTCCTACTATTGCTACATTCAGAGATCTGCCTCTGCCCCTGCCCCTGCCTCTCTGCCTCTGCCTCTGCCTCTGCCTCTGCCTCTGCCTCTGCCTCTG
>NW_021604622.1:677332-692481 GCF_004785775.1 Grammomys surdaster
CTGCCTCTGCCTCTGCCTCTGCCTCTGCCTCTGCCTCTGCCTCTGCCGCCTCCTCGGAGTGCTAGAATTAAAGGTGTGGACCACCACTGCCCCATCCTGATCTACTTTTTAAAGTGTAAGCATTTAATTGGGTAAAGTGAGAGGAGCCAAATCTTTGTTGCCAAAAGAGGAGACAATTAGGAGATGCTCGAATCATCCCCACTAGTAAAGTATCACACAAGTGCTAATAGCACTCCAGGCAAAAAGAATTCTGCTTTGAACTCAACAACTAAACTGAGAAAGTGTTATTTTCTAAAGTATCTTCAATATAAATAATAATAATAAGGCAGAAATATGAAAACTTTTCCAAAATATCTGAGCTTGGAGAATTTTAGAAGAAAAAAATCACACAAGTTGTCTATAGACTTTAATATTTGGCTTCATTGATCAGAGTACAGATTTTCTAGCTTTTGTTCTGTTTGTGATTATAGTCTATTGTTAATGAACATATTTTAAAGTACTAAAAATAATTAGACATGAATAGCTAGGGAGTTATTTTTCATAGCTGACTTTAAAATAAAAAAAATCACAAGCAGAGCTTAAAGTTTTGCTTTAAAATATTTTCTCCTACCCCCTCCCCCTCATCACTTAGTTCCTTGTGGTCTCAGCTGTGAAAAGCTGAACAGCTTACAGGTTGTTACAGGGGATGTGACATCCTGTCTGAGAAGAGCAGTGGGAGGCAACAAGACTGTGATGTGTGATTTCATTAGCAATGTTCAAAGCACAGGATGCCCTTTGGAAATGCATGTGAGTTCCGGACAATACCCACCACTGGGTCCACTCTGCAGCCGTGTGTGTGGCTGGAACCCTAAACAGGAAACACCTTGTCTATATTATTGAACTGAGGCTTCAAAATAATCGAGATGAGAAAGTAAATGACATCTAATATTGTCAATAGTGATTTATAAGCACATATCTTTCCATTTTGTGGTTAGTTTTTGCAGGGTTCTCTTCGGGTTGTTTGTTCAAATAAAATACGTATAATATGTAACATATGCTTAATAGCATCGTGGCAACTTGGTAGAGGTTCCGAGTTGAATATAAATTCACTAGTCACAGAAACCATATGGAACTTTAAAAGATATGATGGCCCTATGTCTCAGTGGCCTGATGAGTTCATTTTATTCTTGTCTCCCACTTACTGGTTGGTCCTTAAAGGATTACATAATGAAACTTGACTCTGTTGCCGTTAGGAACAGCAGACTGCCACGGGCATTGCTGTCTGGTCTTATTTGACAGGAGGATTTTACTCACCTGCACACACACAATTCCATGCAGTTATAGCTTACTCTTCAACACTTTACCTACAGGCAAGTAGCCCCCAAATAAGAGCTGAGAACTCAACTCTTCAAACTGAAGATACTCTTTAATGCTGTGAACCATGGGCTGGAATATTTTGATGTTTTGATTGCACAAGTGTGTGGAGTTAAAACTGTTTTATTCTCTACTCCTACTCTTACAGGGTAATTGACTTGGGATTGAATGTGTGTGTGTGTGTGTGTGTTGTGTTTATATGAAAGTGTTAGAAGGGATGAGTGATGTGATGAAAATAAGCTTTGAACTGGCCTTCTTTCAATGCCTACACAGTAACATTTCTCTCTTGTAGCTCATGAAGACAAGATAAATTTCCCATAAATTATTTCCCTGTCTCCCAGTTGAAGACAGATA
Organism: Grammomys surdaster; assembly: GCF_004785775.1. Taxonomy (NCBI): domain Eukaryota; kingdom Metazoa; phylum Chordata; class Mammalia; order Rodentia; family Muridae; genus Grammomys; species Grammomys surdaster. Next base: position 679,040 of record NW_021604622.1, read on the forward strand.
ACTGGCTCCCAAAACTGTGCCTGCTCTCTCTCCTACTACACTCATGCCCTAGAAGAAACATTCACATTCTTTTTTCTTGCTCTGGATTCTAGTTCTGCATTCAATAATTTTTGCAGAGAACTTCATTGGGAGTAGAAGGAAATAATCATGAAAGTTACACTTTGCTTTCAATGCTATGTAGTTTATCTCTCTATATTTTCAGCATCTTCTTTGTCTATGACTCCTGTTAAAAATCTACACAGAACTTATCTGTGGGGGAACAGGGGGTGGAGAAACTCATAAGTCACTTGGTGACTAAGATGGTATTTATGCTGTGACTTAGAGAATTATAATTTCTCTCTTTTAGAGTAGGATGCACCCCATGGATGCCTTAGGATATCTAAGGACAGAAAATCTATTCATGTATTAAGTGACCACTCAGAAAATAGGATGATGTTAAGGATATGCTAGGTACTTGTAGGAGGAAAAAGATTGGAATGATGTCATTTCCTTATGAAATTTTGCCTCAGAATCTTTGTCCTTGTGCTCAATTACAATATCTTTGACATGTGAGGTTTACAAAAGAGAAACAGTTATAGAATAGCACAAGACATACATTGCAGCTAAGTATTAAAATTGTAACCTGTAGATGAGATATTCTATAGGCACTAAATATATAGATAATACATCTCCATATCACAAGACATTTATATTTTGACATCTCCTATTTTTCTTTCTTTACAGCATCTTGATTTTAGTTCTTAAATATTTGAACATTTAATATAAAGTATTTCTCTTCTTCAACTGTTCTTATCCAATCACTGGCCATGAGAAACAGTCTTTTAAAGTATCTTTGTCTGAGATGGAGAGATGGTTCATAGAATCGAATGTTTAAATTCAGGTCCTCAGAACCCACAAACCCAGGCATGTTGTGGTGGCAAGCAGTTGTACTCCCAGTATTGGGAGGGAGGCACAGGAGGATCCTGGGAAATTTGCCGAGCAGTTGAGTTGGAGGACTAAGATCTGGGATAGACCTTATCTCAAAATAAAAGCTGGAGAGTGATAAAGAAAGACACTCAGTAAGAACCTCTGGCTGTCCACTTATACATTCATGTGTGTGCATACATGTGTACACACATTTTCTCAGCCACACAAACAAGCATATCACACACACACATGCACACACAAGCACATGTGTATGTGTATACTTACTTTTTCCTGTGGTTAAAAAAAAATGGAGCCTGGTTTTGAAAACATTTCTAAATAAAAAGATCCAAGCTGTACAAGTGTTCATGAGTATCTGAAAGCTCCATCCAGATGCACAGCACTTTATGTGCTTATTGGTGACAGCCTATATAAAGGAGGAAAAAACATGGCCAGTATGTTAAAAAAAGGTTTTCAACCACAAAATTCATTAAATCCCCTGAAAATCTGATGACCTTATGCTGCATATTTTGTTTTAACAATCTGAGATAGCAATCTGAGATGGAAAAAAAAAAAGTAGGCTTTAGCCTTGCCACTCATTTTGCATCATTTCTCTTCTAAAATGTATTTCTTGATTGTTAACAGCACACATCAAATGAAGCAAATGTTCTCTTGTTGAATTAACGTGACACACATGGAGTCACTGTTTGAACCTCTGAAAGCCACTTTTGACAAGTGTGCTTGGCCTCCATGCTGGTTTTTCCTCTCCCCCTTCCAGGTTTGCAAAGAAGAGACAAGTTTCCAACAACTTGACAAACACAGCAGTGCTGGCTGTCCCTGCTCCTCTGGCCCCAGCTGTCTCTGAGATCTAATAATACAGGGTTGGAAAAGCACCTTCCTCTGAGAAGCATACACATTTTGAGTTGCTTTAATTTCCCTGCCAACTAGATATTTAGGATGTCAAGTATATCTCCAGGCAACCTCTGTGACAATGTAGTATTCTTTGGTAAAGGAGCTTAAAGCAAAGAGAGATTCTAAGTGTCCAAAGAATAACATGGAAAAAGAGGCAGCTTCTTCATTATCAGAGGAAAAAAATGCTATAGATATTTATGATTATGGAAACATAAGGGCATGTTAATAATAGCATTGACTGTAGTTAAAGAAGGTAGGAGATTGGGCATCAGGATTCTTGGCCCAGAACAGGGTCTCAGCCTTAGCAATACCATTCTGGATGACACAATTTGTTGTGGGTACTGCCTCATGCATGGTAGGATGTTCTGAAGCATCAGTGGCCTCTAGTCAGTAGATTCGAGAAGACCCCTTCCCCATACCATGAGAGTGAGAAAAAGTCTTCAGATACTCCAAATACCTCCTACCCTGAGAGAGGTACACAGACTGAGAGCTGCCTCAGAGCCAAAGATCAGTCACTTACTTTCCCCTCAAGAGTCTGCTTTCTTTGCCTGTGAAGTAGATAGAACTGTGTGCCTGGGGCTTAAGGAAACAGAAGACTTAGCTGTGTGGCTTGTTTTCTGCTTAAACTAACTCTGACCAAACTCACACATTTTTAGTGTCTGCTGACACCTTTGCATTAGTCATCTTTGGAATTTACTCATCTCTCTGAGTGGTGCTGTAGCAATTTTGGAAGTCTTTTAGTGGCGGTGGGGGGGGGGCAGGGAGTGGGGGTGGAGAACATCTTTATCCTTTCAGAATGAATTGGTTTTTGAAGCAACCTAAACTCATTCAGAGTCAAGTTCAGGAAATAAGGTGAGTGTACAAAGCGGATGACAGAGAGAAAAATCCGAGCAGAACAATAATGAGATCAATTTTTTCATGTGAGCCCCAGGAACAGACCTTGAAGTTGATTTTAGTAGAGGAGTCATGGCTAGACTTTAGTCATCCTGTCAAGGAAGGGATAAATGAGCAGCTGTCTTTGTGAGCAACACTCTGAATGATCGTTCACTTTCAGCTTGTAAGTTTGTGGTACAAGTCATGAAAAAAAAATCTTATTTTAGAGCCATACCTCATAGAATAGAAAAACAAAATAAATAAATTCTAGGTTATTAAAATTGTCTTTCTCTGTTTATGCTAATGATTATTTTCATAGCTCGGGTCAGTTTCTATACACAGAGTTTTACTATCTGCTGTAATTTTCCTTGCCTAAAAAGGATGAAGACATAGCTGCTGGTCTTCTTAGAGACTTCTTGGGGGTTCTACAGTGGATCTGATGATGGATTAATCAATATGATCTTAATGGCAGGTCAGATCTGAGAAATGTACATTGATTGCAGCAGGATACTGGAAAACAGGAGTGGTCCTCCAGTTGTTACCCTCTACATGGATCTCACAGTCATCATTTCCTTCGTACTATGCTGATCATGTGTTATAAACACCAATAAAAGTGATAAAGTTACAGGTTCAAAGACTTACATGTCGTAAGTGAGAATTAAAATTAATAACTAACAAATTCATACTTGTTTGGTGATCTAAATAATAATAATAGTAATAGTAGTAGAGGTAATAATAATAATTTTATAAAATTCAGTATCTATTGTTTTCTGATATCCATATTATAATATTTAAGGAGAAAAGACTATCTGCAATGAACAAATGATTTAAATATTACTTTTCCTTCAAGAAACTGTTGATGAGTTATGTTAATTGTGCTTTTTTCATGTTTCTAGTGTTTAAGTCCATGAACCACCCTAGCATCTCAGAATCCAGGCAAGCTTGTCTGTAAAAGCATGGTTGTCATAGCAAAACTGAAAACATATCATTGAGTCACTAGTAAGATCCCTGTCACCTTGGGTGACAATTTGGTGTGAATGGTGCAATTGTGCAGCTAGTTACAGCAGGAGGGCTTTGGCATGTGTCACTTCTTTCCATCTTTCTGTGGGCCCTCCAGATCATGACTTAGTGAGGTCTTACCATAGCAACATGGATGTAGACAGGAGGACCATGTGTCCTCTCATGAGAGTCACTGCAAAGAAGACTTCAGTGTCTAACATGATACTCTATAGGGTCAGTTATTCTCATTTTTATAAAATAGATCCACACCCATAATTTGAAAATATTACTTTTGGCAAAAATCATAATATTTGTATTAATTCAGTAATAAGCAAAAGAAATGCATTCAAAGACAATCAATAATAACTGCTCCTGGCAACTGACAGTACCTATGCTCTTACATCTACACATGCAATACGATGTCAAAATTGTCTTGTAAAATTTCCCCTAGAATCAAAGCGTCTTATGATCACAACCATTTATTTCCTCCACTGTCATAAAGCCATCTGTTAGCAGCAACATCTACTGTTGCTGTAAATTGCTGAAGGACATCAAGTTTCCCAGGTTCTTTATCATTATTCATCATTATCATCATCTTTACCACCACCATCATCATCATCATCATTGTGTGTATATGGTGTATGTGCATATGAGGTATGTGCCTAAATGTGGGTACATACATGCTAATGTGCTCATATGTCACAGCTAGCATGTGGAGATTAGAGGACATTTCTATATTGTTTCTCTCTTTCTAATGGGGGTTCTAGGATTCAAACTCAACATATCAAATGTATTTAGTTTACCAGCTGAGCAATTTCACTGGTCTAAGAGGCCCACATTTTTTGAAGAAATGATGGAATAGCAAAGATAAATGGTCTGGTTGTACAATGGTCTCATATAAACTAAGAATGAAGCCAAAGAATTCTTTTAGTATAGAATTAAAATAAGCAGTCTCCAATATTTGCTGAGAAAAAGTTATCTTCTTCTTCTGATGTCACATGTACCAAATTTCAGCATAAATGCCAATCTCTTATGCCCTGGCATGTGGAACCTGCGTCCTGTTTTATGTGGTGCCTACTGTTGTGACAAACCCTCTTGGGTAGGGTAGAAAACAAAACATTAGGTAAATGAAGCAATGCTTCTTTCCTTTGAATGTATTCTAGATCAATGCACTTGAGGGGGAAAAAGTCTTTTAGTTCCCACAGCTGGTACTGAGATTCTCTTCAGAAGTACCTGGAAAAGGATTTGGGTGGAATATGAGTGGATACTGGCAACTTCAGGCGCAGATGAGGTTCAAGTGAAGGTTGTAACCTTAGTTTAAAACAGAAACCTGGGACTTGGAGGAGAAATGAGCTATAACGTCATCACTTTAGAAAAGATAATAAAGCAAAGCAGATGTGTTTTACAATGTTTAAAAACAGTGTAATTCCAAGTGGCATTGTAATTCTTTGTCAGTCTGTTCATTATGAAATATAACATCTAAAGACTAGAGAACCATTTACATCACATAACTCAATTTGGGGAGAGAGGAAGTGATACATCAGGACTCCATATGTATTCTATTTCCCCATCATAGTTCTGAGAGACCCTTCTTTTTCTACTCTTCATAGAACAAGGCCTGGTGGCAGGCTAGTGTTACAAGAGGGAAGAAACTGTGGTACAGTGAAATTTTCTAGGAATAAGCACCGCTATATGATTACTGGAACATCAGAAGCATGGTATATGTATGCCTGTATTCTTTTTTTAAATATAATTTATTTATTTTTTTCAAATTGTAATTTATACTCATTCACACAGGGGTTATAAACACAGAAAGACAGGATGTGGGGAAGGGGATGACACTGGAGTGTGGGTGTTCAGGGGGAATACAGATATCTTTCAGGACAGGGTATCAGCTGGGTAAGGGTTCAGGGGACAGGTCACTGTGGCTCTGCCTATGATTCACTTGTCCTTACCTAAGTTGGTATTATCTGCCAAGGCTACCTATTTACAAGGTCTATGACTACTCAGGCTGGTAAATTTCCACAAAAACTGCCTGTTTACAATAGCTTATAGCCATCTGTTTCAGTGTTTATCCACAGAGACCCAAGACTTGGTGTTAGTATACATGTATGACAGGCCTATTGCTGATTTTAGGCCTATGGCTGATTTTAGGCCTTCAGTGTATAAGCAGGGCTGCCCCTGACATCTCCTCCCTTCTCTAAGTATAGAAGGGCTATGGTGATTCTAATCTTGCGAAGGCGGGATAGAGGCCTGACCTCCAGTAATTGAAGGGGACCTTGTAATGGCACCGGTCCCCCTGTCGTTGTCCAGTGAGGCATGAGGGCCATACCTGTCCCGATGTCTTTTTCCTGGAAAGGGGATACTTTTGACATCAACCCCTATGCAGTCAGGTTTGTCCCTCAGGGAACCCAGAGAAATATTTTTAACTTTTATTTGTATTCCCTTGCAGTGCTTAGCCTCGCAGCCTAAGCAAGAATTCAGGTCGCCTGTCAGAGGGGGTTCTGGGTGGCCCCTCTCAGCATGGTCTAGGGTCAGAAGTCCCCTCTTTTAGGTTGGGTGGAAATGGGTTTTGGGAACACCCTGGATAAAGTAACAACCTCATCTTGAGTCTTGTGGTCCTCCATAGCTAACTTATGATACTGTATCTGAATACGTTTTGCTACCAAATTATTTATCTGTTGTATCACAGAGTTAGTCAGTCTATTTCAGGCCCAGAGACCAGAAGAAATAAGCAAAAAGAACCCAAATAATGGTCCCAGGATGAGAGGAGGTAGGGTTGACAACCCTGGAGAGGCTGAAAACCAATTCTTGTACCAGCACTCATCTTTCTCTTTCCTTCTCTGACTTTTTTCAGGGCCTTCTCTGACCTTTTTCATGCTCTCTTTAACCATCCATGTCTTGTCTATGTAAAGGTAACATTCTTCTATAAGGGCTGTACACAGTCAAGAGTTGTATGCAGCCTTTTCTACTATAATAGAGTAAATGAAGTCCAATAAGGATCTTTGCAATTTTAGGAGGTCTCTTCAGACAGCGAAACAAGGGATTTCTTCAGATTAGTGATGTCAATCTCTAGCTGTTTGATGTTCTTGTCAATGGCCCTTCAAAGGTCTGAGTAGTATAAGTTCGGAGGCCAGCATCTGGATTAGAACTTCTAACAGCAGACGTCACGGGTGATTCATTTTTACCTGGAAAGGAAAAAGAAGGGAAATCTCAGGGAGACTTCTCTTCCCTGGATGTAAATTGTTATTCATTTTATTTTTGGTTGGACCTGGCTTTGTGGGGGGTATCTATTTATTTCATTAATATTTTTGGTAGCCAATTAGCTGTGCCTTCTGTGGTATCAAACAGGTATGCCTGTATTCTAATGATACTTTAATTCCAGCAAAATTCAAGTGCCTGGAGGTAAGTTACACATTGTATTTAGAAAGTTTTCTTGCTGTTGATGAAATACAGCTTTTGAGATTTAGAGTATGAGTTTATTCTAGAGACAGAATCAACTGCTTCCTTGTGTTTCCCATTTAAAAACAGGAGATTTATTGAGAAGAGTGAGAAATGAATGGAAGGTTATATTTAAGGATACAGTAGTACATCGCATTTGGATTTAGACAAATTGCTGGGCAGTAAAACAAACAATTCCAAGTGGGATTGTAGCACATGGAAAGAGACAAATGAAGGTCTCCCAGCTCCAAATCTCCAGTAAAACAAAAGCTTCCTATATCTTTGTCCCTAGGATATGGATAGATAATAGGTGCTTCATACATGTTTGTCACTGAGAGACCGTGGTACCAACTGAGAAATTACATGATGAGGGATGGAGGAAAGGTATAAGCAATAAGGATTGAAGAAGTAGCTATAGATTATAAATATATTTTGATCATATACATAAATATATAAATATAAAATAAATGCATAGGTTTAGTACCTATAGAAATTTAATGCATGCTGTACAGAGACCATGGAGAAAAGTTCAGAGTCAAAATAAATATAGGTTCCTGCCTTAGTCACAGTGCTACCATTCACCGAGATCACACATTTTTGGTTTTATTCTGGATGAGAAAGATTTAATATAGCAGTGGAAACAGGAATTTTGAGAAGTTAGTAGGACATTCAGGGTATGGTGATCATAAAATTTTCTAGACAGATACATCCTGTTTCCTACAGTGCAGCATGGAATAGACTGCTAAGTTAGCTTCAAGCTTGTCATGAAAAAAAGCTAAGGAAAGAAATTAGAATCTAAAAGGAAGTGGATGGAATTGTTGCAATTGCCATTTGAAGTTTGAGTAGAAAAAAAATTGGTAGAACAAAACAGAAGTTACCAAAGTTTGAAAGAAATAAGATATGAAAGGACAGTGATTTCTCACAAGCCAACAAAGGCTATTGATGGAAGAAAGACATACCCGTGGTGTTGAAGATGCAAAGATAAAAGAAATACAGTCTGCTCTAGAGAAATTCAAGTTTCATGGAAAGGAAAGATGATTCAGTAATAATTCAGATACAGAGAGACATGAAGAAGTGCTGGGGCCCAGAGGGAAACATTTATCAATCTTTTTACTTGTAAGTCCAAAGCTAGAACAAACCCAGAAGTAGAAGCCCCCTCAGCAACTGCACACCCAAAATGTCCTCCTTATAAAACAATTTTATTTTATCACCTGAAAATTTGTTTATTATATTCTTTTCTTAAATAAAACTCAAGCTCTACCAAAACCCTCACTCAAGTCATTGGCTGTATCCCTTTTTCTGAGTCATGGATCCCAATGTCTGTCAGAGACAACATCTGGCAGAAAGTCAGTTCTTGTTAACTATATATCACATGAATATAATACTAATAAAACTATTGACCTTATATACAGCTTAGGGAAAAGTATGTTTATATAGAAACCTTGGTAGGAATTTATTTTCTTGCATTTGTTTTAAACACTGAATGCTCGAAATACTGATTCTTGTCTAAAGTTCTATCATGTAGCACTTTGATCCACAGAAAGCTCATTGTGTTGTGGGGATTATTCAAAACTTCTCTTAAATCTCCCCAGCTTTGAATCATTACTTCTTGCTCTCTAAAATTTTTCACCTGGAAATTTGACATCACATAAATTCTACTTTGGGAAAAAGTCTATAGCCAGTGATGTGATGGACTTTTTTCAAATCAATTCCATCTATTTAGAATGCACCAAAAAAAAAAAAAAAAAAGAGAGAGAGAGAGAAAAGCCTGAAACACAAAAAAGAAACTCTTTACTTCAGAAAGAATTATTCATTTCTAAAAATTGCTTCAATGTTTGTCTCCCTTGAATGTTTCTACACAAATATTTAACCTGTTGAGATAGTTCACAGGCACGTTTGCTTTTTGACTTGGATAAAGCAGGGCAATTGCGTCTTAAAATATTTAGACTTTGCTCTGAATAATTCTGTATAGAGAAAGGATGTTTGTTTGAGATCTTGCTACCTTTATTCCAAGTACATTAAGAAAAATGGCCAAGACATAAGCCAGGGCCAATTCTCATTCACTCATTTCTCAACCTCGAGCATCTACACTATCAGAAGTTACTACATGCTGTTGACTGAATTAAGGTTAAGTAAGAAGCTGTTCCCATTCCTATGAATTAGCACTTTCGGGAATATCTCACAGAGAAGCAATTCTTTTTTTTTTCCATCTCAGATGACATCACATCCCATTTTCCCATTTCCCCTCCCTAGAAACCGCCTATCCCATCCCCCTCCTCCTTTTTGCTTTTATACCATTTTAATTACGTGTAAGTATTAAGGTCAGTTCTAGGTTGAGGAACTAGCAATGCAATAGATGCAAATAGTCAAGGAACAAGCAAGACAATAAACACAAATAGTCAAAGAACAAGCAAGGCATTAAACACAATTCTGTGAACACTTCTGTGATCACTGTTTCTAAGGGCTTATCAGTATGATCAAAGTATCTGAGCCTACTTCTCTGTCCTAGCCCAAAGTCATTTTCATGTCTGAAACCTACTTCCTTGTTATAGCCTAAGATTTAGATTCCTGCCTGAAATTATTTCTTTGTTCTAGCCTAATATCAGACTTCTGCCTGAAGTCCACTTTGTTGTTCTTGGCCAATATCATACTCCTTCCAAGCAGCCCATTTCCTTGTCCTTGGCCCATGTCAGATTCTTCCCAAGCAGCCCCAAAAGCTCTCCGCCTCGCTCCCCTTTTTCTTTCATAAACAAGACTGAGCCTATCTTAGACCATTCTCACAAGAATGTCTTCCTTACCCATCACGGAATATGCATTATCAAAGGAAATGCACTTCTGTCTTAGGTTGGTAAGGCTCTGTGCAGAATCTTATCTGTTCTTGGTTTGGCAGCCGGTTAATTTAATAACTCTGTCTGGGGATCCATTTTCAGGTTCAAGCCATGTACTTTGGCTGCCAACATGTTGATGTTAAAGATAAGCTTTAACAAAATGGGCAGGAGTAAAAATATTCCTAGGACCAAAAAAGGCTAGCCTGATCAAGCTATATATGCCATTCTTGAAGCTTGACCAAAATAGAAATACTGACCTCAGGCCATGGGTAATTTTATAAGCAGTATCTGCTGAATCAACACTCAGCAGAGCAGCATTCTTGAAATTCATAAGTTCACTATGTAAAGTTAAAACATCCAGAGACCTGCTAGAATTATGACAAATACTCTGCAAGCGTCTTTAAACTTTTTCCTAATTATAATTACTGCCCCTGTAAATTTTAGAACTAACATGAATCCAATGGTATTTGGCATGAAACTCAAGATGGCACCTTACTCTTAAACTCTGAAACACCTTCCAATAATTTGATTAGGATAAAGAGCATCAATCCATTGTTCCAAATGCCTATCTAAATCTTCTTGTATATCAACACATTATTAACATTTTTTTGCTGAATTATTAACAAAAGTAGCTGTCTTAACTTCTTGTGTCAAAGCAATTGCAGAAGCAGTGGTGCTAGCAATTAATGTAATTAAAGCTGTTACACCAGCAATAATCAAGCCCATTATCCTCTTGCTTCTGCTTAAAGCCTGACTCACTTCTTCCAGTACTTGCAAACTTTTTTCTGAATACTGAGGTTCTGTGATATTCAGGGCAATAAAACAAAAGCTGGTTGATAGACCTCTGTAACAGACATGACAGGTTTCAACACACTAATGCAATTAGAAAGTGTACAATCAATGCAACTTACATTAAATAATGTAGAAGAAACAAAAGTAATTTTAACTTGACAATTAAAAGAGTCTTAACACATGTACTAACACTTGCTTGAAATCCAGATCCTGTTCCAACTTTGTCTCTTGCTAGCATCACATCATAGAGAACTGTAGCTAACTTCCAAATATATCTCTGAAAATGTTCAGAATCAACCCTCCTAATGAAGACTGTTATTCCCAATATTGGATTGATTTCTAGACCAGCCTGTGATTGAGTCCAAATAACTGGTCACCTTTAAAAAAACAATGAGTCATTATAACTTCTCTTTTTGATTCTCTGTTCCACAAAGTCTAAAAACTTGAGGCAGGGCAGCTTGTCCGATCTGGGGTATTGGTAAGCAAAGGTGGGTCGGGAACATATGTACAATATATGTTCCCAGAAACCATTGTCAGGGCACTCAGCAAGCTCACAGGTCAGCATCCTTCTTTGTCCCGGAATCAGCATGTCTCACCCAACGCCCCAGAAGCTACCATGCTCCTTCAGCATCCTGTAGAAAAAAAAAAACAACCATGCCCTCTTCTTCATATTAAATACCTGATTGGGATCATGCCCTATGCCAGTAAGTGTATCCTTCCCTTTCACCTATGCATAAGTATGCCTAGTTGTAGGGTACCATAGACAAACAGCAGAAAGTTGCTTGGTTTCCAAATTAAAAAAATAAAATAAAACAAAGAGAACATGGTTTTAATGAATTTTTGGTGTATGGGGATAAATGTCTGTCTTGTTTATTTTATGAAGATATTGTTCTAAAGTTCCATGAGCCCCTTCCACAGTCTCTTGTCCTTGACAATTATAAGGAATCCCAGTAATATGGGTAATATTAATTTGTTGACAAAAAGTCTCAAATGCTCAACTGCGATAGTTAGTGTTCCATTATCTGTTCTATTATTATTATTATTATTATTATTATTATTATTATTATTATATAGTTTATCTACATTCCAGATATTATCCCCTTTCTGCACTCACCCCCCTCAGAAACCCCTTATCCCATCTCCCCTCCTCCTACTTCTATGAGGGTTGCGGGGGGGGGGGGGCCCACTCCCACTTCCCTGCCCTGGGATACACCCACACTGGAGCATCCAGCCTTCACAGGACCAAGGCCTTCTTCTCCCACTGATGCCCGACAAGGCCATCCTGCACGACATACACAGCTGGAGCCTGGGTCCCTCCATGTGTGTTCCCAGGCTAGCTGTTTAGACCTTGGGAGCTCTGATTGGTTGATATTGTCACTCCCCATGGAGCCGCAAGATGCTTCAATTCAAGAAGCAATTCTTAAATTGACAATTAAAGGGAGTAGAAAAGTTCTAGCTGAATAGAAAGAACTTTTGAGGTAGAAGAAATATTGTCTGCAAAATATAGGATCTGTAAAATAGAAAAGGGTATTTATGTCCAAAGTGTTTAATGGATCATAAACCCAGGCTCATACAGGGAAATGACAGATAAAATAATTAGAGTTTTAATAAAAATCAGATAATATACTCTAGTATTCTGAACCCCTTGAAAGGAGACACAAACCTATATTTCATAATTTAAGTAACACAAGGACATAGGCAAAGAGATCCTTGCCTGTGGCTACTGTCCATATTATCAGTAGTTTTATTATGAACAAATTTCATTAAAAATTCTTAGATCTGACCATTTTTGATGCATTAGTTCTCTGTGAATTCTAACAAAATAACTGAGGTAATGAATTTAAAAGGAAGTCAAGATTATTTTGGCTCACACTACTAGACATAAACGTCTGGACAGTTGGCTCCATTGCTTCTGGGCCAATCGAAACAGACTATCGTGGCATAGGGAAATGATTGAGAGAAGCTGCTCCCCTTATGACAGTTAGCAATCATGTGTGCACGCATACATACAAACACACATACGCATGCACTCATATACATACAGGCACACACACAGCCGCAAATACATGTTCACATACATGTTTACAAACAAACACACACAAATCCACACATGTGTAAACACATACATACATACACACACACAAACACACACACACACACGGGGATGGGTTAATGGAATCTCAGTATCCTCTTCGAGGGGATGCCTCTAATTGCTTAACTTCCTTTCCCAAACCCTACCTTTAATTGTTACATTACCCTCAATATGTCCCGATGGGGCTAAGCTAGAGATTAATCACCATAACCAACTGTAACTAATCTTGTGAGTTTTTCAAACATTTCCTCTAAAAAGAATGCATAGCATGTATCTTACACATTTCAAAGCAGAAAAATTAAGCACAGAAGTTGAGTGATATAAATTAATTGACAAATAATACAAACCACTACCTAGCATCTGAACTGAGGCCACTTGTCGGTAAAGCAGGTACTGTTATTTTCATTTAAGATTTCCTGCTCACTAGAAGGATGAACAGGAAATGCAATGTACTAGGTGGGTGAAGAAGCAATCTATAAGCCTAGTACCAAGAGAATCGTAAGACTTAAGAGCTGGAAAGGGTCATAATCACTCTTCTTTGAACAATTTTATTTTTTATTTTTTTTTGAAACAAAGATAAATAGCTTTTAAACATATGAATG
>NW_021604622.1:697481-701926 GCF_004785775.1 Grammomys surdaster
GGTTTTTTGTTATTCCATATGAATTTGAGAATTTCCTTTTCTAACTCTGTGAAGAATTGAGTTGGGATTTTAATGGGGATTGCATTGAATCTGTAGATTGCTTTTGGCAAGATGGCCATTTTTATTATATTAATCCTGCCAATCCATGAGCATGGGAGATCTTTCCATCTTCTGAGATCTTCTTCGATTTCTTTCTTCAGGGACTTGAAGTTCTTGTCGTACAGGTCTTTCACTTGCTTGGTTAGATTCACACCAAGGTATTTCATATTATTTGCAACTATTGTGAAGGGTGTCATTTCCCTAATTTCTTTTTCAGTCTGTTTATCTTTCATGTAGAGGAAGGCTACTGATTTGTTTGAGTTGATTTTATAACCAGCTACTTTGCTGAAGTTGTTTATCAGGTTTAGGAGTTCTCTGGTGGAAGTTTGGGGGTCACTTAAGTATACTATCATATCATCTGCAAATAGCGATATTTTGACTTCTTCCTTTCCTATTTGTATCCCTTTGACTTCTTTTTGTCGTCTAATTGCTCTGGCTAGGACTTCCAGTACTATATTGAATAGGTAGGGGGAGAGTGGGCAGCCTTGTCTAGTCCCTGATCTTAGTGGGATTGCTTCAATTTTCTCTCCATTTAGCATGATGTTGGCTACTGGTTTGTTGTAAATTGCTTTTACTATGTTTAGGTATGGGCCTTGAATTCCTGATCTTTTATCATGAAGGGATATTGAATTTTATCAAATGCTTTCTCAGCATCTAGTGAGATAATCATGTGGTTTTTTTCTTTGAGTTTGTTTATATAGTGGATTACATTGATGGATTTCCGAATATTGAACCATCCCTGCATTCCTGGGATAAAACCTACTTGATCATGATGGATGATTGTTTTGATGTGTTCTTGGATTCGGTTTGCTAGAATTTTATTGAGTATTTTTGCATCGATGTTCATAAGGGAGATTGGTCTGAAGTTCTCTTTCTTTGTCGGGTCTTTGTGGGGTTTGGGTATGAGTGTAATTGTAGCTTCATAGAACGAATTGGGTAGTGTTCCTTCTGTTTCTATTTTGTGGAATAGTTTGAAGAGAATTGGTATTAGGTCTTCCTTGAAGGTCTGATAAAATTCAGCACTAAAACCATCTGGTCCTGGGCTTTTTTTAGTGGGGAGACTTTTAATGACTGCTGCTATTTCCCTAGGGGTTATGGGACTATTTAGATGGTTTATCTGCTCCTGGTTTAACTTTGGGACCTGGTATCTGTCTAGGAAATTGTCCATTTCTTCCAGGTTTTCCAGTTTTGTTGAGTATAGGCCTTTGTAGTAGGATCTGATGATTTTTTGAATTTCTTCAGTTTCTGTTGTTATGTCTCCCTTTTCAGTTCTGATTTTATTAATTTGGATACTGTCTCTGTGCCCTCTGGTTAATCTGGCTAACGGTTTATCTATCTTATTGATTTTCTCAAAGAACCAACTCCTGGTTTTATTGATATTTTGTATTGTTCTTTCTGTTTCTATTTGGTTGATTTCAGCCCTGAGTTTGATTATTTCCTGCCTTCTACTCCTCCTGGGTGTATTTGCTTCTTTTTGTTCTAGAGCTTTTAGTTGTGCAGTCAACTTGTTAGTGTGTGCTCTTTCCAGTTTCTTTTTGTAGGCACTTAGAGCTATGAGTTTTCCTCTTAGCACTGCCTTCATGGAGTCCCACAAGTTTTGGTATGATGTGTCCTCATTTTCATTGAATTCTAAAAAGTCTTTAATTTCTTTCTTTATTTCTTCCTTGATCAAGTCATCATTGAGTAGAGAGTTGTTCAGTTTCCATGTGCACGTGGGTTTTCCATTGATTTTGTCATTATTAAAGATCAGTCTTATTCCGTGGTGATCTGATAAGATGCAAGGGATTATTTCAATCTTTTTGTATCTGTAGAGGCCTGCTTTGTGACCAGTTATATGGTCTACTTTGGAGAAGGTACCATGAGGTGCTGAGAAAAAGGTATATTCTTTTGTTTTAGGATGAAATGTTCTATAGATGTCTGTTAAGTCCATTTGGTTCATAACTTCTGTTAATGTCAAAGTGTCTCGGTTTAGTTTCTGTTTCCATGATCTGTCCATTGCTGAGAGTGGGGTGTTGAAATCCCCCACTATTATTGTGTGAGGGGTAATGTGTGTTTTGAGCTTAAGTAAAGTTTCTTTTATGTATGTAGGTGCCCTTGCATTTGGAGCATAGATGTTCAGAATTGAGAGTTCACCTTGGTAGATTTTTCCTTTGATGAGTATGAAGTGTCCTTCCTTATCTTTTTTGATTAATTTTGGATGAAAGTCGATTTTATTTGATATTAGAATGGCTACTCCAGCTTGTTTCTTGGGACCATTGGCTTGGAAAATTGTTTTCCACCCTTTTATTCTGAGGTAGTGTCTGTCTTTGTCACTGAGGTGCGTTTCTTGTATGCAGCAAAATTCTGGGTCTTGTTTGTGTATCCAGTCTGATAGTCTGCGTCTTTGTATTGGGGAATTGAGACCATTGATGTTAAGAGATATTAAGGAAAAATGATTGTGGCTTCCTGTTATTTTTGTTATTAGAGGTAAAGTTATGTTTGTATAGTTATCTTCTTTTGGGGTTGTTGGAAGATTACTTCCTTCCTTTTTCTAGGTTGTAGTTTCCCTCCTTGTGTTGGCGTTTTCCATCAATTATCCTTTGAAGTGCTGGGTTTGTGGGAAGATATTGTGCAAATTTGGTTTTGTCATGGAATATCTTGGTTTCACCATCTATAGTAATTGAGAGTTTTGCTGGGTATAGTAATCTGGGCTGGCAATTGTGTTCTCTTAGGGTCTGTATGATGTCCGTCCAGGCTCTTCTGGCTTTTATAGTCTCTGGTGAAAAGTCTGGTGTAATTCTTTTAGGTCTGCCTTTGTATGTTACTTGACCTTTTTCCCTTACTGCTTTTAGTATTTTTTCTTTGTTTTGTGCATCTGATGTTTTGATTATTATGTGACGGGAGGTATTTCTTTTCTGGTCTATTCTATTTGGTGTTCTGTAGGCTTCTTATATGTTTATGGGCATCTTGTTCTTTAGGTTAGGGAAGTTCTCCTCAATAATTTTGTTGAAGATATTTACTGTCCCTTTAAGTTGGGACTCTTCATTCTCATCTATACCTATTATCCTTAGGTTTGGTCTTCTCATTGTGTCCTGGATTTCCTGGATGTTTTGAGTTAGGAGTTTTTTGCATTTTGCATTTTCTTTGACAACGGTGTCAATATTTTCTACCGTATCTTCTGCATTTGAGATTCTCTCTTCTATCTCTTGTATTCGGTTGGTGATGCTTGTGTCTATGACTCCTGATCTCTTTCTTAAGTTTTCTATTTCCATGGTTGTCTCCCTTTGAGCTTTCTTTATTGTTTCTATTTCCATGTTCAGATCCTGAATGTTTTTGTTTAATTTCTTCTTTGTGTTTTCTTGCATTTCTTTAAGGTATTTCTGTGATTCCTCTTTAAGGGCTTCTATCTGTTTACTTGTACTCTCCTGTATTTCTTTAAGGGAGTTACTTAATTCCTTCTTATAATCCTCTATCATCATCATGAGAAGTGATTTTAATTCTGAATCCTGCTTTTCAGGTGTGATGGGGTCCTCAGGGCTTGCTATATTGGGAGAACTGGGTAGTGATGATGCCAAGAAGCTTTGTTTTCTGTTGCTTATGTTCTTGTGCTTGCCTTTCGCCATCTGGTTAACTCTAGTGTTGCCTGCCCTCACTGTGTAAGACTGGAGTCTGTATTTCCAGTTATCTTGCTTGTTGCAGAGCTTCTCAGATCCAGATGTCTCCGTAGTCTTATGATCCTAATCTTGGTGTCTGCTGCTCTGAGTGCAGTGGCTCCTCGGCTGCTCTGAGTGCAGTGGCTCCTCTAGGATGACTCAGGAGTCAGTATCTCCACAGGACAGGAGTAGATCAACTCAGTGTCAGCTGCTCTGAGTGCAGTGGCTCCTTGGCTGCTCTGAGTGCAGTGGATCCTCTAGGATGACTCAGGAGTCAGTATCTCCACAGGACAGGAGTAGATCAACTCAGTGTCAGCTGCTCTGAGTGCAGTGGCTCCTCGGCTGCTCTGAGTGCAGAGGCTCCTCTAGGATGACTCAGTCAGTATCTCCACAGGACAGGAGCAGACCAACTCTGTGTCTGCCCCAGCCCACAGGACCAGGCAGGGGAGGAAGGGAAGTGGAATTCCGGAGGGGCGGGGTTTGGGTAGCTGCTGTGTCCTGAATGGCCCTGGCTCCCAGATGTATCTCTGGGGCTTAGGGAGTGAGATGGAGTTCTTACCGGCTGCTCTGAGTGCAGTGGCTCCTCTAGGATGACTCAAGAGTCAGTATCTCCACAGGACAGGAGCAGACCAACTCTGTGTCTGCCCCAGCCCACAGGACCAGGCAGGGGAGGAAGGGAGCCAATAGCTTCTTTTTTTTTTCTTTTTTTTTTAA
>NW_021604622.1:702026-741634 GCF_004785775.1 Grammomys surdaster
TGTTTTACAAGGGGAGGGGGTAAGAGGGGCCAGGTGGTGGAAAAGTACAAAATCTTCTTGGCCTGTGCCTTGAAACATGTCATGGTCTATACGGTACACTGCCTTGAATTATGATCTACCTGCTGTTCTTCAGAAGATATAGTACACTGCTTGAGTTATGGTCTCCCTGCTATTCTTAAGATGATATGGTACTCTGCTTTGAGTCTATCTGCAGTTGCTAAGCAGGATCTTGCAGTTGCCAAGCTTCAGAGGACATTGTGCAGGTGGGGAAAGGTAAGGGGTGAGGGTAAGGGCGAGGGTCCTGGCTTCTGGCATCTCCCCCTTCTCTGTTTAGTTAGAGAAGGCATCTTATGACTACCTTTTCCCACCTGCACAAGGTCCCCTGAAGCTTGGCAACTGCAAGATCCTGCTTGGCAACTGCAGATAGACTCAAAGCAGTGTACCATATCATCTGAAGAATAGAAGGGATACCATAACTCAAGCAGTGTACCATATCTTCTGAAGAATAGCAGGTTGCAGTCCTCCTTGCCCCCACGAATAACTAGGACCTGCCGGTCGGGTTAAGTGCACCCAGACATGGGGCGCGAGGCATGGACCCCTCTGGACGGACCCTCATTGAGAGGATGTGAGCACGACATCAAGATTGAGCGAGACAGAGATCGTCGCCGACGACCTGTCATCCACGGAACCAGGTTGATGCTGCCATCAAGAAGACGGTTGAAGTTCATTACCATCAGCCAAAAATTGAAGAGGATCCAGAAGTGACTCTGCAGGAGACTGACACAGCTGCCAGCTCCCCTGCCTCCCACTACGGTCAACCGCTAGACTTCCACGCCCTCCAGAAGGGTTCCTGGTATGCCTGGCTTTGCCCTCGCTTCTCTCGCTAGAGAGCTTGGCCTCTTGATCACCACAACAAAAATTGGCTTTTTCCTAAACCAAGGCCGCCCTTGATATGGCCGCTAACATTGGGGAGCCTTCCTTTATGACAATATTACACCCAAAACTGACAAATGGTTGGTAACGTGAACATTTACAAGAGACTAGGATGGCTGTAAGTTAGCCCAATGATGGGATTATTGTAGGTCCACTTCCCAGGGGCCCACCCAATGCAGCCGAAAAGGAGTGCGTGGTGCTGGGAGTGGGTGCAGCCTACATGGCCTAAGACAGGGCTCTCACCCTCCTTTCACCCACATCGGAGTCCCTTGACGTTGCCCATCGTCGACAGCCTAAAGCCTTCGACCATCGATGTGACTCGTCTCACATCAGTGTTTTGGGGTTGTGAACTTGTCTAAGACCCCCCATAATTAGACATCCAAATTCAAAGAGCCAATAGCTTCTTAAGGATGAAAAATTCTCTTCCCAGTCAGTGCTGACTTTTGACTGATTTGATCTTGTTTTGAGCAAGTAACCATACCTGAAGTGAGTTCTTAAGTTCAACATCCATCCTAGGTCCTAAAGACAGCATTTCACAGCATTTCTCCCCATGCTCCCGTTCTTTCTGCATGTTGTTCTTTAATATTCCTTGTCAGGATAGGGGTGGTAGGTGACAGTGATATAGACATCCCATATAAAGCTTATCCCCCATGCTCATAGCAAGTATTAGCCATTTCTTACTACAAAAATTTATTTGTTTGAGTAACGTTTGGAGCATCACAGATATATAAATATAAACATCAATATTTAGAAGGCAGTTTAACAATATTTTTGTATAATTTTTGAAATATTTTCAATGCCTTTGGTATGGTATTATTCACTTTGTTATACTCTCACAATTCAAAGTTGGTTTTTTTCTTGGCTCAATGGTTAAGAACACAGACTGCTCCTCTTGAGGATCCAAGTTTGATTCCCAACACCCATTTCGAGAGGCTCCCAGCTGCCAGAAACAACTGCTCCACCTCTGGCCTCGACAGACACTTGCATTCACATACAAATATCCAAACCCAAACACACACATATGCATAATTTAAATTTAAATAAAAGCAAACGTACAAACACACACATATACACACAATTAAAATAGAAAAATGCAGCCAAGTGTCTAAACACAGACAAAATTCTTATTTTCATGGTGTTCCAAAATTGGTCCTCACTGTGTTTTTTCTGTAACCTTATCACTGATCTTTGCTACATGACCAGATTTCTCTGACACATCTTTGAGACCTGATGCCTGCCATTCACATGCTTTATTCAATTGATGAGAGCTATTGAACTTTCTGTTTAGCTTATTGGGTCTTTCTCTTCCAGCATCTTTTCCATTTGTAATTTCTTTATCAACTCAGTGTCTTTCCAGAATTCTAGTTTCATCTCTTGAAGTCTGCTAAGCTCTTTGCTTCTGTACTCTTGGAGTACGTCCTGCCTCCTCTGAGTTGTTGGAACACAACTATAATCACTTTTTAAAAAAAAATTATTTGTTTCAAAACTCTTCCAACTATTCTCGTTTACATTCATTACTATGAGATCAGTAATTTTGGATTAGAAATGTCCTTTTTTATATTGTTCTGTTTCTATGCTTAGATTTGTGTATCTGATGTTTGTTGGTTGAGCCTTCATTATTCCCATCCTTCCTTCCTCCCTTCCTTCCTCCCTCCCTCCTTCCCTCCCTCTATCCCTCCCTCCCTCTCTCTTTCTTTCTTTTTAATTTAAATCACCTTTCTTCTTTTGGTGAAGCTGTCTCCAATGTTTGGGAGAGGATTAAGTTATTGTAGGGGCAAATTGTCATTTCTTCTGTGAGACTTGCATTCAAGGCTGCAGGTTTTATTACCCTCTTCTCAGAGTTCACCATCATCTACAATAACACAGGCTCAGCAACTCCTGGCTTTTCCCTATGTCTACTACATTCAGTGTGGTTTTCTATGTCCAAATATCCTTATGTAGGCTAGCTCTAACCAGATACCTGCTTCCCCATCCTTCCTACCCTGTTCTAGGATTCAATATGTCTGGACACCCTATCCTGGGTTAGCTGCAGGCCCTCCCTGCCACTACCTTCTGTTACCTGTTGTGAAAACCATATGCCTTGGCATCTTACCCTGTGTTAGCACAAGCACCTTCCTTGAGTTCACAGATGCTTCTGAGTGCTGTGGCCCTCCTGACTCCTGGGTGCCTTAAGCTATGTCAGTTCTGGCTGGTTTTGGAGCTTCTGTTGGGTCAGCAGCTTCTGGCCCATGTTGCAAAATCTGTGCTGTACTGACACCTTATCCTGAGTCATTTCCAGGTTCTTCCCTGCATCTGCAACTTCCAATAGACATGGTATGACTTGTGTGCCGTGGGTGCTTGGGTGCCTTTTACTAATTTTTTCTTGGGAAAAAAAATAAAGAAATCTAATGACTTGAACAGATTCATTCTAAAACCAGTATTTGTTCTAAGTATTTGAGATTTCTTTGATAGTTGTAAACCATACCATCAGCCCATTTAACATTTTCCCCAATCCCTGACACAATGTTTTAAATGTAGTTGTATTGAATTTTGTCCACTGTAAAAGAAGAAATTTTCATTTTAACAGAGTTTTTCCTTTAAATTGGAGATAAAGACACTGAGTTGTCAAAACTAGACAAGAAAACATATCATAGCATCAGTCCCGAATTATACCAACAACCCAAATAAACAGCAACAAAGCTCTATAAGGGAATTCACAAACTGAAAAACTTGGGAGCATATTTTTAGTTGTGCAATATGTTTGACAGAGATTCAGAGCAGTTAGTTTCCTAGGAAGAAAACTACTGTGTGCAAAGCTCAGCTTCATGAAGCCCTTTGGGCCTTTGTTCACACCACCTGTTCCAGGATGGGTGCTACCCCAAGAAAATGTTCTAGTAGTTATTTATGGATAGCAACATCTGAGTCTTCTAATACATGTTATGCACCTCTAGTAGTCCCCATTTTATTCTTAAGTGTGGTTTTAAATATTTTTATCGGCTTGTCTAATTCCTCCATGTCTTGGAAAATTCTTTTTCTGAGAATTCTGCCTAAGCTCTAAGAAAGAATTCCATGAAAATATATATTATCCTTAGCAAGGCAGAGGTAGGGTCTAGTATTTTGAGATTATGTTTTCCGATTGTATTTTTTCATATCATAAAACAGAAAAATAAATCAATAAATAACTAACATGGGAAGAAGTACACATGGAGGAAAGATGGTCAAACAAAGACAAGAAATATAGCATATATTGCGTGAGGGAGATGGCTCCATACATGAAGGTGGCTCCATCCAGTAAACAGAGCTTTCTTAGACATTCCTTAGTTCTAATTCTCACTGCCCTGAAATACATACACTTCAGTTTCATGGAATAGAGCACTAACTGAAGTAATGAACGAATTGGGTTCATCAAGAGAAGAGAGGAGAGGAGAGCCTATGATAGGTTTAGGGGATCCCAAGCTTTTAATACCCACAGTGGAAGTGACTTTGAACATTTTAAAATAATAGCACATAAATAGCTTTGTACAATAGTACACAGTAAACGGCCGAATTTAAACTATGCATAGACTTCACTCTTTATATTTTGGAAAGTAAAGAAAATAAGCTATTCTTTATATTTACTACTAATCTGTACTATAAAGAAGACATAGCTTATAGGTCAAAGGAGAATACTTCAGGTTCTGAAGTCCTTTGACCCTTCAACTGAACCATGCTTTTATATTGAGGGATGTTAAAATTTGATCAGCAGGGAGCTGTATCCAGACAACAATATAACGCAACATAGCCATAATGTAACATATGATGTAAACATCTGGCACAGGAGTTATAAGTAAGGTCTTCATCAATTCAACCTTCATTGAACCATCCATAGACAGAGATTTTTCACAGCTAAGCAGTTTGGAAAATACAGCAAAGGGTTGGATTTATTTTCTGTAACAGGGGCTTCATGTTTACTGAGACATTCCTGTGTTTGTCCTGGGAACTGAATATAGTACAGCTAGTGCAGGAGGCTGAGTAACCAGAAGCCAAAAGAATAGCAGTAGTACTCAGGCTTTGCAACTGCGGACTGGCTAACAGACACCATGGGCCATGTGATTATGCAATAATCTGGGGTGGCACAGTTTAATGCTTTTTGTGACACTTTGTCCTCAATTGTGCTCAGAAATCTAACTTTTCAAGTGTGGTTAAAACTTTCCAAGTAAAAGAACCACTCCCTTGATCTCTTGTGCCAGTTCATCTGGAGGAATGTAGGGTGCTTTGGTAAGCTTTTGACCTCTATGCTTTTCCTTTGTAACACTGGATTTACTGTAGTTGCTACAATTCAGATGAAAGTTGACTTACTAGAGATGGAGTCTCTTAGATTTCTCTGTGCCCCTTTATTCAGTTTACATGCATTTCACAGACTGCCGGTCATCTCATATGTACAACATTGAATCTGCTATGAATTGTGATGCAATTTCTATAAAATATTTTTTTAGAAATTTTTATCATATTTGAAAACTCTTTTGTCATTGCATTTACAGAAAGCATGCTATCTTAACTGGAGTACTGAATGTCAGCACTGAAAAGCAAACTTCCAGGATTTATTTTATGGTTTTCTAGTTAAACATGTTTTTTTTTTTCATTCACGTGGCCTCAGCTGTAAAGACTCCAAGGAAGAAAATAAAACAGTAAAGGGGAAGAATGAAAGGAGGGAAAGAAGGAAGGGAAGGAGGAAGGATGAAGGGAATGGAGAAAGGGAGGGAGGGAGGGAGTAAGGAAAGGAGGGAAGAAGGAAGGAAGGGAGGAAAAGAGAGGGGTAAAAAAGATTGAGGGAGAGACTTTCTTATAGGAATTCTCATTTATATAATAATTACTTCTTTTTGTTTCCCAACTTTTCTATGCTTCCTAAGTCATGTATATTTTAAAACAATGGGATGGTAAAAATGAGGTCCATTTAAAACCTTGAATAGAAAATTATTGACAAGACTGCCTGCCACATTTTAAAGGCTAATGTCTACAACTCTCTGATTTGGTATCTTGAGGACAGACAAGGTGAGGAGAAAGACAATAAACCTAGCCAGTATTTTACTTAATGGTTTCGCTTCCTGATTTAGACCTATATCGTTTTTTCTTTTCTAAATCTTTTCTTTTTTTCTTCTGTGTACTGATAGTTGGAGCTGTTGTGGTCTAATGTAAATGTGGGAGAAAACTGGAACAATTGACCAATTATAAATCAGGACAAAAATGTTCAAGAGAAACTACTATAGTTGAAAGCCAGAATTTGAAGTGTTCTTCTGTGACCTCAACTGACCTGTCTCATCACCAGGAGTTACTGTACCTGATAACCATGATGTATCCACACAGGCAGAGAGCCCAAGGACGCAAGTGCACCTTCCCAAGCTCTTTCTCTTTACAAGATCAAACTCAAATGAGGAAAACCTGGCACTGACATGAAATAGCGTGGTGTTAGATGAAATGCAAATAATGGAATAATACACAGGGTGAAAGGTTATATGCATTCAGATGATAAAAAAAGCCATGCTCTACAAAACTATGAACTGATTTAGCCCATTCCCAGAGCAGAATGGATCTAGCAGACAACAAGCTTTGTCAGTGATGAACTAGAAATCATCTTACTAGATGAAGAAATGTGTTTTTCTAAGTGATTTTTGTTGTTCTCTCTCTCTCTCTCTCTCTCTCTCTCTCTCTCTCTCTCTCTCTCTCTCTCCAACATTTTAATTTAAAGAGTTCTAAATATCTACTTACTGAAACAAGATATACTAAGTCAAAGGGCTACAATCTAAAACTTGGATGAAACTAGCTGTTCTACCACAAACGAAGCAACAGAAACCCTTATTCCCTCTTGCCAAAGATGTAAAATAGAACAGCTATTTGGGTTTTGGACTTACCAGATACACTTTGAATATTTACCAAGAGTGAAAGTGTTAAGTTCACACAAAATCCTTATGTAAATGTATCTAACAGAAAGCTTATTCATAACTGCCAACACATAAAAGTAATAAATCAACAGGTCATCCTTCTGGAGTTTATGAACAAACTATTACATCCACACAATAGAAAATTACTCAATGCTAAAAATCAATGTGTTACAAACATGCACCAAGAAATTTTAATGCACATTGATAATAAACAAGCCATGCTGAAAGTTAACATCTGTGTGTGTGTGTGTGTGTGTGTGTGTGTGTGTGTGTTTGCCTGTGTGATAACACATGTGTGGGTATACATGCACGTTTATACACATGTGTATGCAAGGTGTCTGTACCTTGCATATTTAGAGAAGGACTCCCAGCTGAACCCAGAGCTCATTTATAAGGCTAGTCCAACCTGCAAGCTTGCTCTAAAGCTTCCAATGTCTCCTTCTTTCAAGTGCTGGCATTAAATGTGGGCTACCACAGCCAGAATTTAGGTACAAACTCCAGTTTTCATTCTGTGTGGTAAGCACTTTAATCACTAAACCATCTTCTTAGCTATATTTTATTAAAAATGCAACAACATTGAGAGACAATTAATGGTGCAGAACAATTTGAATATACTTCATTCCAATGAACTATTCACTTAAAAATAACACTGTAAATTTTATATTATCCATATACTTATCTCATAACACATACACATAAGCTATAGAGACAGCAAAAGACTGATTGTTGGCAGTGGTTTAAAGAATGAGTGGGATGAACATGTGGAAGACAAAGCATTTTTAGAACAGTGAAATGTTAATGAAAGAATAATGGATTTGGAGCACTATGCATCTGAGAAGACCTATACAATTGTTCAATACTGATGTTACTCACAGAAAAAAAAAAGAAAGGATATATAGGCACTCTGTGTTGTATAAATTTAACTTAAAATTACCTTAAAATAACTTATTAAGAGTCCATTTATTGTATTAAATATTTAACCTTAATCAGGGGTTTTTACCCCAGCTCTGATCATTCAGAGCCCAGATAAAAGACACACTATGTCTATATTTATAATAAGCTTTAATCACTACTAGAGCTGGGCAGATATCTACCCTCTGTGCTGTTATGTCTACTTCCCTGGTAATAGCCCCGAGATAGGACTTGCTATATTCTATCTGACTGGCCAGCCCTCATGGCCAATTCTCACAGTCATCTACGCCATGTCACCTGTACCTCTCTCCACCATCTTCCCCTTCGTGGTCCTACTCAGAACCCAATCCCAGGCATCTAAACCCCACCTACCTCTCTTCTGCCCAGATATAGCCTGTCAACATCGTTATCCAATGAGTAGTTTTAAATTAAGAACAAGGTCAGATCACTTTCCTTTGTGTACATGAGGATACTTTCATCCCTGTCACAGTCATGGCCAGTATTTAGCATTACAACATATGGAAAAAGACAAAACCTCAACATCCTTTTACTTATATTGAGTAAAATAATTATAATGCAAAAATAAATATGGGAGTTAGTAGAGTTTAAAGTTAAAAAAACTTTAGAAGTTTGTAGTTTTATTAATTTGAAAAAATATATGTATGTAGGTATGTATGCAAATACATATGCTTGCACAACATAGTGGAAACTTACTAGGATTTTTGTCCAAATGTATAAAGATGCCAGTGGGTTGAGCAAAACAGCCAAATAGCCAAATAAGAGACTGTATTCAGAGTGCAGTGCAACTGCATGAATATTCTGGGGGAATTCGTGTCATGCTGCTCTTTCAGCTATTGCTTTATTACATTGGAGTAGCTATTGTTAGGCAAAATGGCCCCTGCATGGTGCTGTCAAGAAGAACACCTTCTGGGCAGGAACAATGTGTAGGGGAAGCTTCTAATTTGTCCTCTTGATCAGCTTTCACCTGTTAAATCTGGTGGCCTGTTGTCTAAAAATGTTACTCTCAAGCTCTGCCATCATACCATGTAAAAGTTAGATCTAGCCAGTGGTGCAAATTAGAAACTCTTAAAGACACTATCCATGTGCATGAAGCATCTCATTTTGGCGATAATTTAATATTGACTTGCCTCTGCCCTTTAGATGTAGAAAAGAAAATACCCAAATCAGTAGCCTGTTTCAGCTCATTAGGTTAAAAACCACCCTAATGTAAGATCTCACCAAGCTGCTTAGACTCCTTCTGTGCCTACCACAGTGATTTGTAATGACTACCTTAGGTTTCTGAATATTTTGTTAGTCCTGAACACAAATAGAGGCCACCAGATTGTGGGTTATATAAGGGCAGAGAACAGTCTACTTTGATGCACCATCAACTCTTTATATAGTCAGTGCTCAAAGCAGGTGGGCATTGTGTGTGTATTAAAATGAATGATTCACTATATTAATGTAATGTAGTATAAATACAGTAATTATCTGAATTAAAGAAAAATTAACATTTTTAAAACATGGCTTATTCTGTATATTTTAGGAAACTTTATCTAAAAGGTTGAAGATTTGAATAGAGAGATTGCCAGTGGGATTTAGAAATTTTAATTTTAGCTATCACTGTTAGCTTCCTGTGCATAAGATAAGTGATATCCTGTCAGAGGAATCAATTGTTTTTCCTTGTTTCATAGCTAGAATAGTTTCTAGACACAACAGTGAATTAAAATAAAATTATAATCATAAGTTAATAACAATTATTCTACAAAGAAAACTCGTAAAATATCAATGTCTTTAAGTGACAATCTGAAATGACAGATTAAGTGACATTCTGAAATCTAATATTTCCTTACTTGATAACTTGGTCATATGGAAATCAAAATTTCACTTTACTGTAGAAACGTGACAGAGGCCTGTAACATGTTTTATCTGAATAAGAGATGACAAAATTAAAAACATTAATTATTGAGTCTTTTTTTTAGAAATACATTATATTTCTTTTGGTTGACTTGGAACTTAGTGTTTTGATCAACCATGTCAATACAACATTTGTCAGACTGTCTTTTATTTTTTTCTTTTCTGTCTGTGTCTATAGAGAGGACTGTGATTGCTTAAGGCTTATTTCTAATGCTGATTCTTGTGGACAATTTATCATCCATGTTTTAGGAGTCTGTCTGAAATCATTCCTTTAAAACATGCCCATTAATTCTGAAGATCAATTTAAGAAGATTATTCCTTCAGTTCAAGATAATGTTGTTTGCCAAGCAAAGACACATTGATTGCACTTAAAACCTAGAGAGCAAATTCAAGTGGGCAAACTATATTACTTATGACTATGAGAGCAATGAAACTTTTGATACTAATCTAAAAGTGAAGAAGATGTCTGAAATGGGAAACAAATCTTTTCCAACAAATAGGTTGTTTAATTCAGTTTACGTATATCATAAAATGCTTAAAATCATTTCCTTGTAGATAGTAAATATAACGCCTGAACTTTAGGAATACGTGTTTTAATATGGCCATGTCTTGACAGAGAAACAGAACATTGTCATTAGGGTCAGAAAAATGTCAGCATTCACTGTTAGCTGACTTTGTGTTTTATTTTTGCCAGATTAAAGCATATTGAATTTTTATTGCAACTAAAAATGTTCTCAGTCTAGACAGTATGTGACAAGTTTAAATTATTTCAATCCAACGCGTTGGGATGTGGATTCAACTGAGTTTAGTAATTTTTGTGGTGGTACATCATGGAACTTCCTGTTGGGACTATAAACCATGATTTAGCTTTAGAATTGAATTGACCATTTATTTTATGCCCAAAGAGAGATACGTAACTTTGCATATAAACAACTGATTTTTCCTTTGGCCATCATTTTCAAAATATTTGTCAGGTACATGGAGCTATTTTGTTTGTGTTTGGATTGATTTTTTTCTGTTTATATAACAGACATTTTCAAAGCAAAATGAGTAGATTTCAAATAATCATAAAATCATTAAGCTGTCTGGAAAAGGACACTGCTTTCTTTTAAAGGAAGAGGCATGGCTTTAATGCTTCTATTATTGTGGTATATAGAAAGCTCTTTATGTCTCTGTCTATTTAGCAGCCTAGAAAATGAATAAGATCCCCAAACAGTCAAGATTATCTGACATAAGTTGTGAGAATACTGTAGTTTATGTGACACTGTAAGAATTTTAAAAGTATAGGCAGGCTACAGTAGTGAGGTAGTTAACATTAAACTACCATGTTCTTCCTATAACTATAAAACATGGTCACACTATGCTTATATTCACTAAGTATTCATTTTTGAAATCGCTGATTTTCTAATTTTCAGAACATAAAAGTTTCTAGGTCTCATTTATTTTGCTTGTTTTTGTCTAAGTGTTACCCTTTTAACATTATTTTTTAAATGAAAATGAAAGGAAATACCATTGGTTAATGTTCTTATATAAGGGCTGGAGAGATGGTTCAGCAGTTAAGAACACTGATTGCTCTTCCGGGGGTCATGAGTTCAAATCTCAGCAACCACATGATGGCTCACATCTATCTGTAATGAGATCTGAAGACAGGGTGGAGCAAGCCGGAGTCCCAGAGTGAGCCGGTGCCTGGAGTGGGCGGGGCTCGGAGCAAAAGGGAGAAGGGAAGGGGGAAAAATGTTCTTATATAAGTAAAAACTTTTAGCTTTTTGGAATAAATATGTACATTAAAATTTCTTACATGTTTGGGGCTTGGAATCAATCATCTTGTTGACTTGCATTTATATTTATGTTTCATTTGGAGGTGTAGTTTCTATTTGGAATTTTTTCTCTAATAGTTTCATTGATTGAACATATTGAAGTTATAAGCGAAGATAAATAATGAGATCTTGAAACAGACAACAGTATATCCACATTAAATTTACAAAGCATTCTAGATATCTCAGCTTAGTTTGAAAGATATTCAGAGACACAGCGTATACATCCAAGAAGACATAGGTTGTGAACATTCATCTCCATAATCAACTTTCCTTTTAGCTCCAACTACT
This sequence comes from Grammomys surdaster, assembly GCF_004785775.1. NCBI lineage: Eukaryota > Metazoa > Chordata > Mammalia > Rodentia > Muridae > Grammomys > Grammomys surdaster. The sequence continues at coordinate 713,791 of NW_021604622.1, forward strand.
TTTGGGCCCAAACTTTCTGTACTATTTTTTAATATGTTTAATGAATAGAATCATTTAAAAGGTAGTTTCTTTTTAGATACTATAAATAACACTATTTTCCAAAGAATCATACAGTCTTTCAAATTTGTAATAGAAATGTTAGTATTTCATTCTATAGTTTCCTCAGGGCTCAAACTTCAGCACCTAGAGCAGCCCTCATGACTAACACCCGATTTTTGACACCTGGATTGAATGAAACAGTGGTGTAGGCAGCTAAAGGGATTCTACCATGTGCTAACCTACCTGAGCTGTTATGACTGTAGCTCAATCAGAGAAAGGCCATGTAGAATAGTAGATGGTGTCCAGATACTCATTGCAGAAGGAAATCCTTATCTATTTCCCCAGACTTGTGTTAGAAGAGTCAGATAAAAAGTCAAGTACTCAATGTATTGCAGCTACAGGAATAATGTGTTCTTGTGGATGATGAAAACTTCAAAATGATGAGCATTTATCAAACCATATCTTGAACAAAAACATGATGGATGAAGCCAGATTTTGTGGCACAGCACATACCTTAATCCCAGCACTTGGGGCAGGAACATAGGAAGAGTTCTGAAAGTTTCAGGTTTGCCTCATCTGATTATAGTATCAAGTTCTATGCCAGTTTGGGGCCTCATATCCACAAACAAAAAAGCCACAACAAAATAATGAGAGGAGAGAGAGAGAGAGAGAGAGACAGAGAGAGACAGAGAAGAGAGACAGAGAAAGAACATGGCTTTGAGTAATAATAGCTTTGCCATCCGGTAGCTATTTGGCACTTTGGCACATACCAAACTAGTCCACAGTCACTAGGTACAATATGAGTTAGATGGACCAATCTTCATTTAGATTTTTAAAAGCATGAGGGAGATTCCACCAAATATAAAAAGAATAATAAATACCTTCCAACTATGGTCTTGACTATTTCCTCTACCTTTTTTTCATGACTTCCAGTACACAGACAAATGGAATGAACCGATAACAAAATCTAATTGCACTCCAGCCCATTTGTAAGTGAATGGGACAATTTACAGGTGGGAACATATCTAGTTTGTATAATCCCAAGTAATGGGTTCATTTGTATCAAATTTGCAGGCATTTCATAGCTTTCAAGTGAGCTCACAATCGCAATTAAGTCTTAACTTCCTCGTAACACTGAGCCACAGTGAGGAATTCCCATTTCTACATATTGAATAGAAAGGGTCCGGGACCTGCAGACACAATGCAAATAGACTCACACTGTTGGGGGCAAAATGGCCTTTGTCTAGTCAAGAATGATCCTGTAACATTGCAGATCCTGATAGTTCTGAATTATGTGAATAACCTAATAATGAGCAAGCAGGTTTCAAGTCAAGTCAATTCTTCATGCTTATGGCAATTTTGTGTCTCCTACTGATTGTTTTCTTTTCACCTGATTTAGCAATCTCCAAAGGCATCAATGTGACCAAGAAAAGTAGACCACCATTAGGAGGTATTGTAAGGAGCAGGTAGAGGAATTTGACAGCCAAACATTTATTTATATATTTATATATAGAGAGACCACTTTATTTTGGCATAGCATTAGCAAAGACTTCTTGTCTTTTTTAAATAATTATTATTTCAAAGCCTTTTATCTTCTAAAATGGAACTGAGTGACAGGAATAAGACCAGTTATGAAATAAAGTCTATTTTTAGTAGCTAAGAAAGCCACACACTTTCCAATGATTTCTACTTAATGGCGTCCGGTGGGATATGAGTTCCTAATAAAATTAGCAACACAATTATTTAGGTTCCTTCCTGCTGGTTTTGATTTTTAGTTTGAAAGTGTTTATTAATTCCTTCCCTTGAAAAGAGCAGAATCTCCTTAAAACACTTTTCTGTTGAAGAAGAGTCTCCCTTAGTCTAGCCTTTCCTGAAGGGCAGATCTAATCAGGTAATGAGCAACTGCACTAAGCAGGCAGCAAAGATAGTAGTGTTTGTCACCTGTACTGTTATCGAACCTACCACTAACCTCTAACCTCTCTTGATAAGTGTTTTGCAAATGTAATCACCAGCTCTTGATTTAGAGTCTAAACTGGAGATTTGATCGAGTTTTAGTCTAAAGCAAAATGAGCAAGGGGATTTTTTTTACAACTTATGTTAATTAATGAAACCTGTATGTGTTGCTTATTTCTAAGTAGTTTTTCTAATTCATCCTATGTTATTTAACTGGATTGTTGCATAATATCATATGACCTGATCTTAGAAACACTAAGTAGAAAGTGTGCAAAATTTAATTGTTATAGGGTTATAATACTAAATGCTAATCTCTGCATTCTGTCACTGAGAAACCTCCTGATTATCTCAGAGTGGCATTGCTAGGAGCAGGACCATGAGAGTAGAATCTACAGAAAGAGAAGGGCATAGATAAAATTGATGCAATTTAAGATTCAAGATGTGACTCTTAAAACTTTCCCCATATACCACATGCAATACAAATGCACACAACCAGAAAAGCTTCTTGGGAGTTGAATGGGAAGAAAACTAAAGAACAGTGTTGCTAATATTGTTAAGAACATGAGTCCCATTGGAAGCTTGGAGTTTCTATGTAAGGTTCCCCTGATTATCTCCACAGCTAGTATTCTTCCTTCTCTTCTGTCCACATCCAATTCAACAACTTCTAAAGACTTCCCCTTATAGATCTCTGAAATAATCTAGGACTGAGTATTCTTTGTTATGCAACATGTTTCATTTTACCTTTTAGAATTATACCCATAGCATTATACATCACTTTAAAAAAAAAAAACACAAAAAAGGGTTTAATTTAGGAAGTAGAATTAATGAAATTAATTAAGCAAAAGGTCTTTAAAGACCACAGTGTCAAACATTGTTCCAATGCTTCTATTTCATAGCATATTCTATGTTCAATGACTCTTGGAATCAATAGCTTCTTAATGACTTCATTAAGATCGCTGTGAATAGCAGCCTGAGGAAAGACAACATGGTCTTTACATCACCTAACAAGCCCTATCTCTTTGTTTTTTACAAGTATAGTCTCAAGCAAGCAACTGGCTAGTTTTATAATCAAATATTCACATAAATGCATGATTGCAGTTTTTTTAAATAATTAGACAATCTTCCTTTATTCACTGTCATTGTCACTCAGTAGGGTCGAGGGGCAGCTGTCATCCTCTAACACTGCCATCACTCCTAACATCTAGAACTGCCTGTCATGGGTTCTAACCTCTGTATTTCTGACCTGTTACTGCTCCTCTGCTTTTTAACCACTAAATGGTCTTGGGCTCCCACTGAGAGCTTTTCTTACAGTTCTGTGTGGATGAACTAAAGGAGAAGTCATAATGTATAATGCTTGTGTTGCCTCCCCTAAGAGTGGAGCTGCTGCTTCTTCTCTATCCTTCCCTCTCATTAAGACAAAAGCCAGCCTGAGGTGCTCAGAAGTTAGACTGTCAGGAGGAAGGTACTGATGGAATGAATATGTATTGTTAAGAATTGAGTGAAGAAAATGGTGGGCTTTAATCGCTATGTATAGAACATTGAAGGCACAAAAATACTATAGAGAAATAAACGTGGGTAGTCTTGACGTAGAATGTACAGTGTGGAATATTTCAAGTGAAACTTTAATGTAAAAAGAAAAAAGTGCTACAAATATGTTTCAGAAGAGGTCTTAGTAGGAAAACAGTAAGACTAATTTATACTGAACAAAATACTCACCAAACAATTTCCTGCCTCAGAGATATGTTTGGAAGTTAAATTTCCCATTGTGAATAATCAAAGGACCAGATGATGATGGAGACAACTTGCTATTCTCTACATCCCTGATAGACAACTGCATCAACTCTTATGTGGCATTTTAAGGAACTATAGATAAAGTGGAATGGCCAGAAGGGATGGACAGAGAAGGTTCTCAAATTTATTTAAAGAAAGGAAATAGGGTGTTTTAGAACAGAACAGGGATACTATTTACGGTAGGAATAGAATACTAATTATTTTCAGAATATAAAAGAATGCTATACTAAAGAATAGACTCATTCTGAGTAAACCCAATTTGGATTATTTAATTGTCAAAAAGATCCTCCCAAGAGTAGGGGTGATCCAAAGGTGGGAGGTAAGGCTCAGTAGCCTGTATAACTCTAAAGATACTGAAATGTACAGCGATGTCAAGCCATTGAAAATAATGCTGCAGGAATATAGAAATACTGCATTGTGTGTGTACTGCATTTGTGCATATGTTTGGAAGTTAAATTTCCCATTGCCTGGTGCTGGCCTATGAGCTTTTGTGTACGTGCACATATGCACTAACATGTTATAATGTGTTAGAAATGGACATGGAAGGACGCTTGTGGATCATATAAGTTTTTAGAACACTATGTTAAGACATAAAAATAAGTTCTACATAATCTTAATATCCCTAATAAAACAACAGGCTTCAGGGACTGTTACGTGTGTTGAAGATCATAAAGGAGCATCAACATTTCCTAAACCAATCTGGCGAATGAAACTTTTGTCTTGGGAAAGTCTTCTCATTTCTCATGATACATTTTTTTCCAACTGAATTAAGTTTAGGAAAGAGTTTTGTAGAGATTGTAGTCAAATTATAACTGTATTAAGGTACTTTTAAGACTGGTGTTCTTTATCATATTTCAGAATGCAATAATGAGGGAGTATGTAGGAAGAAGGAGCCAAACAAGGCACAGATATGGCACCTTTGTGGTTTGGTAGACTTGTCATATATTACTGTAGTCCTCAGGAATGCCAATGTGGCTGAAAATGAAAAAGGCTTCAAGTGAAGAAATATCTGGTAGCAGAATTTCCTAAGATACAAACAATAAATAACGCAGTATAATATAGTCTTCTAACTTAGACTGAGTTATACTTTTGTTACCTCCTGGACTATAAAAGGTTGATTTGTCATGAAGAAATTATAAATAAATACCTAGTGAACACTAGCTTCCTGCAGGACAGATATATCATCCTATCCTTACAGCTGCAGGTGTCACTTATTAGAAGAGAAAAGGTAAAGAAATTACTCTTGAGTATCTTCCAGGATTGCGTGGACCCACAGATACACTCATTCGTTAGCACCTAGGTTATTGTGATCAAATTAAGTTTGGCTTGTATTCATTTCTGCCTGGTAGAATTTCCTCTAAGGAATGTGAAATTTTAGAGACTTAAATTTTTTTTTTTTTATTTTTGAGGTAACATAGTTACATTATTTCCCCTTCTCCTAACTGCCCCCCCCATATAGCCTTCACTGCTCTCTTTCAAATTCATGGCCTCGTTTTCACTAATTATTGTTACACACATGTATGTATATGCTTGTATTTTCCAATATATTTCCTGATCATTCTATAGAATGTCACTTGTGTGCATGTTTTCATGGCTGCCCATTTGGTATTGAATAACCAGTTGGTACACTTGCATGAGGAAGACATTTTTCCCGATTCTCCATATTCCTTAATTGCCTGTAGTTCTTTGTGTAGGGTTGGGGCCTCATGTGATTTCCTTATCCACATTAGCATGTCTACTGTTTCTATTTTTGTTCAATTTATAATTAGATGATCAGGTCAGACTTTATAAGTGTAGCTTCTGCGATTACTAGAACACAGAGTCTCACTGAAAACTCCCTGATCCTCTGGCTCTTGCTTGTTTATTCTACCCTTTTCTTTTTCAATGATCCCTGAGTCTTAGGCACAGGAGTTGTTTTGTAGATGTATCCACTGGATTGGGGCTCCACAACAATTCCTATGATTTGTTATGGATTTCTGTAATAGTCTCTGTCTATTGCAAAGAAGTTTCCTTGATGTGAGGTGAGGGCTGCAGTCACCTGTGGGTAAAAGGATAAATATTTTGAATGCATTTAGGGATCATGGTGTCTTAATAAAATGGCAGTTGTAGGTTTTCCTCTAAGATCCATGATTTTACTAGCCCTGGGTAGCTAGCTAGATTTCTAGTACTAGACATGATTATGCGATATGTATGGCTCTACTAAAATTGGACATCTGACATGGATTTAATAATCATGATCATCTTTAAAAGGATGTATCTCTGAAACAGGAAGATGGATAGAGTACTATACACAAAACCCTATGATATGATCAGTTCTACTAATTTCTTCTAGGAGGCTTGGACTGGGGTGTTTATAGGCCAGATTAGAGTTCCTGAGTCTCTCTTACATCATTCGTCACTTAGAGGTTCACAGAGGGAAATCCTAATCAGTGATTCTCAACTTTACTAATACTGACACCCTTTAATACAATTCCTCATATTATGGTGACCTCCAGCCATAAAATTATTTTCATTGCTACTTCACAACTGTAATTTAAATATATATGAATTATGAGTCATAAAATAACTATCTGATATGGAGATGGTCTTAGGTAACCCTTATGAAAGGGTCAAAAAGCCTTGGGAGGGGTCCCAACCCATTGGTTGAGAACATTGGTCCTAACAGCAATCCTGAAGGGAGATTCTCTGGTCACTGCCAGGGATAGCTTACTTTTTCAAGTCTTACAGCTTTATCAAGAGAAAATGAGGCCCATGTGAGTCTGGGAAGTCCGTGGCACTGGGCATAAATTTTGTTTCCTTCAGGCAACAATTTTCCCCAAATCCTTCAGCTAACTGACCTCTCCTGTTCACATCTTTGAAAACTTGTTTTTGTTTCTGGAGCTAGTTCCCTTTATCAGTCTATCTGAGTGACCACTCTAAATGAAGATGGAACTTCATAATCACAGAAAGCCCTCCATCTAAATTAAAGACTTGTGGGTTGGTTTCCATAACAGATCCTAAGATGCTTAGACTTCAGAATAGAAGGCTTATTCCGGAGTCAGCTGAGATCAAGTCTTATGGGAAACTGAACAAAAGAGAATTTTGAGGAAGAAATGAAACGTTGATGTCATTAGGACAAAGGCCCCAACCAAACTTCCCAGGAAACTGGAGCTGTGATGGATATTCTGGATTAACCTACTTTGAACCAACTGCACCTATCCATCCCTTCCAAGATAACCATTAGATGCATGATATCTGCTAGAATGGTACATGTTCTCCCATAAAGTGGCTCTCTGCTGAGGGCAGTTTTTATACAAAAATCCAGCTTGGCTTTGATCACTAGCAACCTTCCTAGAAGATGGGACAATATCACCCTCTGTTCAGCAGCTGGAACCGGAGTAGATAATCCAACTGACCCAACACAGTGTACACTTAAGTAACAGAGCAGCTATTAGCAGTCACATGCCTAAAAGTCACCTCAAACCAAAAAGTTGAGAGCTAACTACATACATACTGCCCGTGTTAACACTGAGGATGGAGCACTGTTGTCTTCTTGTTCCATTTACGAGTTATTTCTTTTATCTTCAGGCTTCTGTCTTACCTGAGATACTAGCATTCTTGTGGTCATTGTGGCAATTGTCAGCACAGCAAGTTTGCAGAAAAAAAGAAGTTATTAGTTGATGGATTACTAGATAAAGAAAAGATGTATGTATACACAATGGAATGTCATTTGGCTATAAAAAGAATAATGGCCCGTCATTTGTGACAAAACAGATCGAAGCACTGGATGGTGTGTTCAGTCAAAATGACTGAAAAAATAACACAGAAAAGGAATGCTGCAGGCTTTCCATATTCAAAACAAAGAAGCTGACCTCAAAGTAAAAGCAGGGTTGCAAAGAGAGAGAGAAGAAGAAAGCAGAATGGGGCTAGATAGTATTTATCAAAATAGAAATGGGAGTGACATGGTCCAGTGCTCTACAGGGAAGTGAGGGAGCTGTAGCTCACAATTGTCTATTGTATATTTAAGAACAACAAAAGAAGATCTAGGATGAATGAGATCCCTCATCAATAAAAGGTGCATGCTTTCCTTCCTGTTGACTTATCTATCCCAAGGATCCCTATGGTAGAACAAGAGAACTTCTTCAAATTGTCTTCTGCCATCCACACATGCACCACGATATCCACAAGCCTAGTCTCCTTCCTTCCTCCTTTCCCCCTCCCCCCAGTCAATCAAGGACTGTAATTTTTTAAAGAAAGAAGAGCTGAAAGGTTTCAAAAATAAACGAAAGATGAGGTCATGGTGGTGCTACTTGGATTAAATATCATTCTGTATTTTCAATAAATATGTATGATTATTTTTAATTTAAAAAATCTACTGAACTGATTTTCAAAACTTCTTACTAACAGTCAATATGTGTAACAGTTTATCTGAGCCATATGCTGACAGATGGTGGGCAGATGGTGGCCTTTAACATTGCTACCTCTGCTATTCCTAGGTCTGACTTGGGAATCACTTTCTCTCTTTTGTTCTCTTGACTGTTTCAGATGCTTCCAAGGAGAACTTTGTAAGTACTAGGTGCTTAGTGTCCCGAGAAACAAACATGGAGCGACTTTGAGAGTTATTTTTTCCTAGCAAAGACAGAAACAGTTAAAGTGCTTCCTCACAAGGTCAGCAGCAGCTCTTAGCAAATGGGAATCGTTCCAAAGAGGAGAAGCATTAACAGATAGACGCTGTCCTGTGCACTAAGGTGAATCATTCCTGTGCTTTGAATACTCAAATTCCCCGGTGCAGTGATAATAAGTTGGGGGCTGTTGATGTCAAGGAAGAGAGTGTGAAATGAGAACAGTTGGTCCTACGCAGAACTGTTTGTTATAGTTGACATTCTACAATGAAAAGAAAAACAATTGTCTGTCCTCTGGCAATCTAATCTTATTAATATATTGAAGAGTCTCTTTGTTTAGAATTTGTAGTTTTCTTTCTTGTTTCATTCCCTCAGAATATTAACAGACAGAATAGTTCTTGCACACCAGGAGGGCCCATCAGAAAGCTGACTGAACTCACATTCTGTCTCCTACCAGGACTGTGAGTCATTCTGAAATGCTGCCTGGGAGCGAGTGATGAGCCCGAGGACACAGTCCATTTTCTGAACTCTCATTTTTCTTGTACTTTATATGATCTGATCTTAATTGAAAATGGATTTTTAACAGTTTTCCTAGCTACAACAAAACAAGCTGCTGTTGCCATCATCAAGGGAAAAAGATGACTTCTCTTGCTTTGCTTTGATTTCATGACTCTCTGTTAAACAAACAGTACAAAAACAAAACTGAGGTAACCATGTTCTGAGATGGAAAGGAGTTTAGAAATATCTCATAAACTTCAAAAGACTTGCAATCTTCTCTCTGCAAATCTTAAGCTGCTAGTACCTTTTGGAGGGGGTGGAGTGACACTTGGTCAATTCCTGTGCCCGTCTCTCTAGTGTGTCTGCAGCCTTTGTGCTTGTGTCTTGCAGTGCTCAGAACACATCTATTGTAACTAACTGTGTTTTGAGAGAGCAAATCTCAGAACACTATCATTTCTATTTTTATAACTAAGGTTAATTGTTGAATGAAATTTTAATCCCATCCTTTTCTCCCCATCCCTCCAGCTGATGTGATAGTTTTTAACAGGACAAGGATCAATACTTAGGTCATCAGAAATGGTTAAAGCACTCTTATCTGCTGAGTCAACTGGCTAACCCTGTAAACATAATTTTCTCTTTTGTTCCTTGACCATTTCATGCTCTTAGAGTGGGAACTTTGTAAATAGTAGATGCTTAGTGAATGAGTTGAAGGGATCATACGACAAAATTCTTTCCCAGAGTGTAATTTTAGGGAAATAATTTAAGTTATTTTATCAAGTATTAATCAGATATGCTGTTTCTAGCCATGTACATGTGTGTGCATGTGTGTGCGTGTGGATGTGTGTGTTTGTGTGTATTTGTGTGTGTGTGTGTGCATGTGTGTCAGCATGAGTTTGAAGAGTTTATAATTCATGAGGCACTCCTGTTTACCTGTGGTTATTTTGAAGGTCTGCCATTGTATAACCTGCAGACATAAATTTTCTCTGTGAACTATCATATGCTTCCATGTACATGGCTTCTATGCCAGCCGTCAGGCTAAGATTTTTTTGTCACCTTTATCTTTCTTCTCTTTACATTTGACGCAAAATTTCCAAACCTTTAGAACTGGCCAGATTGCTAGGAAATCACATTTAAAATTTTTTAGCCTTAATTTTAATTAAGACAAGAATACCTGACATTGTTTACAACTCTGCTGATTGTCAAGTCCTGAGGCTCTAAGAAGAGGCTGATAGGGCAGACAGTAACAAAACCCTGATTTTTTGTTTTTAGTGTTCATACCAACCCATATCTTAAGTGCATCAAAGAATCCTATAAAAAAAATCAGGGCATTATTTTGGGAAACTCCTGTCATTAAGTAAAGAAAATATTACCAAAAGTTAAATGCATTCAAATAAAATTATGAGAGACACAATTGCTTTACTAGCTCTAATTATTTATTCCTAGCTATAAAATGCAGCAATTCAGAGAAATAATGGAAGTACCATGTATAAAATATAGTTGTTCAAGTGTAGCATACATGCATATACCCTTGAATGTGAATGCAACATAGACTCTCCTAATACATTTCTAATAAATTAAATTCTAGTTAAATATAAATACTGATAACCAGTAAGTATAATGAATATTAAATAAATTTGATGAAATTGCCTGGCACAATAGTAAATATCATTCTTAAAGGGAAGGTGACAATTACAACATTTATAGTCATAAAGAATCACATATCATTTTGTGTTGGTGGCAAAAGACACTTTAAAGTCCACTAGTCAGTTTGAAAACTTGTATGCCAGACCTGCTGAGAAGAAAAATTGTAAAATTCTTCAATAATCTTTTGAGAGACATTTTTATTCCCACAAAGAAGAGCAACGAGTCAGAGCTAGTACTTGTGGCAGTAGTCAAAAGAGAACTGAGCAACAGATTTATGGGCTGCTTTCTGTCTTCTGCCTCTACTTCCAAACACATTCGTGTGTTTACTGACCTATTGACTACCCAGTTCACACCGGCCCTGTGCCAAGTGCCAGGAATTCTACAGCATAAAAACAGTGCACTTGCTCAAAATATTTGCACTTTTGTTAAGGAGGCAGACTTTGTCACTGGTTAAAGGTGTAAACATGTTACTTCTGGAGACTGTCTTGAAGAAATGTCATTTAAACTTACATCTAAAAGACGAGTGAATTGACTAATAATGCAGAAAATGAAAGGAATTATTTGTAGAACAACAAAAACCAACAAACAACAACAAAACACAAATAATAATTTTAAACAAGAGCCATCAAGTTCTCCAAATGAATGAGCCCCTGCTAGCCACCAAATATGACAGCACCTTAATTTTAGCCCTTCCAGACCCTTGACTATAAGAAATAAATTTCAATTGTTTATGAGCCCGACCAGGCTTCTTGCTACATCACTTAACTAACAAAACCCACCAAGACTGTTCAACTGTTGGTATTTTGTTTTGCCAGAACAGACTTGTCAATTTGTTCTAATTATCCGCTTGACACTAAGCAGAATTGACTCTGTGTCACTTAGCTGTACATTATACATTCTCTGTGGCAATATTGCTCCAAGGAGCAAAAATTGTTTCTTGATGAAGTGAATTAAAACTTTTTTTTACTTTTATACACTTATAAATCATAAATATATAAACAGTATGAGCATAGATAAACAAATAATCATTCTTCTATGTTATTAAAGTGTCACTAAGAAAGAGAGAATACAGGAAATTTTAAACAAAGACGACCTAGAGGAGCAGTCATAAAAGAAGCACTGCTCCGTATAAATGTTTGGTGGTATTTGCTAGTTTAATCAAGTGTAGTGGATCTCTGTTTAAGACAATTCTACTTTTGATTGCCTATGTATTTGAGAATCAAGTTGGCATGATTGCTTGCTTTTGCCTTTAGTATCATATTGACTGTTAAAATGTTTGTGTATGTGTGTATGTATGTATGTATGTATGTATGTATGCATGTACCAAAATTAGAAATATACTCATGACCCAGTGAAATAATATTTCCAATCTAATACTTGTGTTGCATTCGAAGACTATATGCTATTCTGAAAGAATGTTCCAGCACTCCTCAAAGCCCTCTATGTTATATAATAATAATAATAATAATAAATAATAATAATAATATATTCAGAGAGCTGTTTTGTGTTCTCCTGACCTCTCTCCATAGGGATAACAATTTGGGGACCAGGAATTTAATCTCAGTGTAGTGAGGCTATCTCCAATGGTCATGGTTCTGAGACGGAGATTTGAGTGCGCATGAGCTTCTGGTTACCTGGTACCCTAGAGATTCAGGGAACAATCCCCTCATTTAAGATGAATAGAATCAACACTGTGCTTGTCATCTGTGACTTACTCCTCCTCTCGCTGCTGAAGGAAGAATTAGACATTGGAAAAACATTCTTCCTGGGAAATGGACTCGGCTCATGGAATTCTTCCCCAGATACGTATATCTTTTGTAAATGCAAGAGCAATACTGTACTCAGAGCAGGGATACTTCGTCTGCTTCAGTGAATCCAAAAGAGACTGATGGGGTTCAAACACGAATGGCTGCATACGCAACAGTGTATCACATTTCTGATAGGCAAGGATGCTCATGTGTCTTTGTTTTGCAGATCCAGGATATTCATTTTAAGTTAGGAATTTTCAATAACTCTTGCTACCGTGAAAACCAAATTTCCCTACCCACCAGTCTGTTATTGAAGGCAATGAACGTTTGAGAGACTTTGAGAAGCAACCATATCCTATTCAATGAGTTTATAAATGGATAAGGAGAGATTTAGGAACATGGATCAAAATTTTACAGATATGATTCAAAACTTTACTATGGAGCTACTTGTGATGGTAAAGGTCTTTTTCCTCACTGCACTTGGGAGGCAGAAGCAGGAAGATTTCTTGAGTTCCAGCCTATCCTGGTCTACAAAGCAAGCCCCAGAAAGTCCATTTTTCTCAAGCAAACAAACAAACAAACGACAATGATGATGTGTAATCACTATCAATGATTATTTACTCTACACCATGTTGGTGTGTCTCAAAGCCTCAGTGTAGCCAAAAGCTGTTCATCTAACTCTGCCTGGATGGATTGAGTCGTATGGATGTTTTCCAGTATCTGGAGAAGCATCCACACACATACATCCTGTGTTTCAGTCCCATAAAGTTATTTTTTTTCATGACTCCTCATTTTTCTCCTCTTATCACCCTGAAAGCTGCTGACCTTCAAGTGTGTTGCTCTCTTCTCCATCCACACAGTTCCAGATGATCTTATTCATGGTGCTCTATCTCGTGTCTATGCCTATTGTCAGAGCTTTAGTGAATGACCACTCAAGGTCTCAACTCATCCACTCTGCAGTCAGTCCGATGTCTGACTCTGAGCTTACTACTCCTGACAGAAAGGCATCATCCTGATCCTTCTAAGGTGGTGAATAGCATCTGCATGCCCATACTTGGCTAGAAATCTAATATAATCCATTATCTCTTTCTCCTGTCTACATCCAATCCTACACACGTTGTCATTTGTCACCTCTATCCATTCCTAAGACACTTTGTTGCTATTCCACAGCTGGATATACTGTTTCTATCTGTCTCACCCTGTAGGCTCATTGCTTTTTCTTAACTGACACATATTTATATGTAACTATGGTCTACCAGCTGATGTTTCATTATATGCATATTGTGTAATGTCCAAACCAGGGTAAATACATTGATCTCCTCAAACGCTTATTCTTTCTTTGTGAGGGAAGAATTCAAAATTATTTATTCTAGCTTGTTCTACAAATGTATAGCATGTTTCATTATCATTTGTTTGAAGACAAGTTTTTGTTTTACTTTTCTTTCTGTATAAGAACACGGGACTTCTTTCTTCTATCTCACTACCAACCTATTTACTAAGCCTTCTTCATACTCCCTTTCTTGAATTTTTTTCCTAGGATTTGGTAATCATTAGTCTATTCCCAACATTTGTGAGGTAACCACTTTTAGATTGCACATGTAAGTAAATTTACATAGACTTACCTTTTTGTTTCTAGTTTGCTTGATGTAGTGGCATCCAGTTCAATCAATATTGTTGTAAATAAAAATATTTTATTCTTTTTGATGAAGGATAGTATTCCTTTAGGTATATCTGTTCATCTGTTGATGGACCTTTAGATTGTTACTACTTGTTGGCTTTTTTTAATATTGGAGTATTAATATGTGAGTACATAGGTTTTTCTGACACACTGATTTTTATTGCTTTGGCTGTACATCCAGCCATACAGAATGGATTCTATTACTAAATTTTTGGGGAACATCTTTATTGTTTCCTATAATGGCTATTATAGGAAACAAAGTGTTTCCTTGTTTCTGTAATCTCACAATCATTTGTTAGTTTGTGTGTGTGTGTGTGTGTGTGTGTGTGTGTGTGTCCTGGGTATTGAACACATGGCTTCACACATTCTAAACTTAGGGCCACAGAGGTCATCCCTAAGCCCATCTCTTTTTGATAACAGCTAATCTAACTAAAGTTATTTTATTTTTGTTATAATCTAATAATAGGTGATACTGAAAACTTTTAACATATAAGTCAGCTATTTACATATTTTTTGAGAAAAACATATCTAGTTTACTGACTATTTTTAGATCAGATTTTTTTTTGTTGAACAATATTTGCTTTGCTTTTTCTATTCTGTAGGTTCTTTATATAATTTGGGAATATTCAATTGTTCAATATACACTGCATGAACATATTTTACTATTCTGTGAGTTAACTCTGATCTGTTGAGTGTTTTCTTACCTATGAAGAGATTTTAAGTTTTATTTAGTCTTATTTTTTTTTTTACTTTCACTTGAGAAACAGGAAAGAAAAAATATGATCTCATTTCTGAAAGTCCTGTGTCTGTTCTAATGTCTCAAAGTGCTCCAACTCTATTTCATTCTAGTAGTATCATAATTGTGAGTTATGTTTGCATTTTTAAGCAAGCTCAATCACTAATTTTTTTATGTAACTTGATAGAGATCTGACTTGATTCTTCTGTTTGTAAAGACCTTGTTTCTATCACCCCTTATTGAAAAGTCCATCTTTTCTCCAACCCATTTTCTTAGCACCACTTTCGAAGATCAGTTACCACAGATGCACAAATTCATCTCTGATATTCCTATATTCTGCTCCATCATCTCTATTTTAAGTTTTGGCAACCCAATGAAAGATGTTTCAAAGCAACAGAGCTTTCAGGCTGTGGCAGGGCTTCTGCTCACTGAGCTTACCTAGTTTTACAGTAAGAAGAACAATCAATAATGAAAAATAGTGCATTTTGAGTAGAGCAATAAGAATTTTCCTTAAGGCCAAGACATCAACCACCAAAGCCCCAAGTCAGAGGGAACCTTCATTTGAAAGGAGAGAGACTGAATTAGCTATACCATTGAAGGGATTCCCTGCTCCAAAGTAAGCATTTAGGAATGTTTTTCTTATGTTCAGCAACTAAAGCATACAAAGATCATTACATCTATGGTAGAAGGGCCATACTTCATTTTGACCTGGCAGTAGAATTTCCCAGCATCATTCAGAAAGTGCTGATTTTACAAGCATATGAAATGAAAAAAATGTATAGGTGGTAGGAGTTTGAAATGAGGCTCTGGAAAACCAGCTAAGGCTACAAAACTCTGTGATAAAATTAAATTCTCAACAAGGAGATTTTGGGGTGTGTTATAAGAAGCTGTGTTGAAGTCTAAGTCACAGTGGATAACTTAGGATGTTGGAGATGGCTGGATTGTCGTATATTTGCCAATAAAATCATGGAACAGAGCCAGGTCCAGATGCCAGAAGGGTTGGTCTGTGCAAGATCCTGGATGTCCACATGGCAACAACACAAACTTCAGATGTTTGACAGGGTGATTGTATTTGTTATTTGCCCCATTAGATTTTGAGTTTGTTTTGGTCAGGTCTTACTGTCTTCATATCCATTCATTTTAAAAGTAATGTTTACTTTGTGACATTGTATATTGGAAGACTATAACTTAGTTCTTCCATTTCTCCCCAGAGCTCTCAGTTAAGAGATTTATTTGAATCCCAGAAGAGACTTTGGGATATGAGTGCTATTGATCTTGCCTGTTCAATTCCTATGGGAATTTTGAAGTTAGACTGAATATATTTCAAATTATGAAATTTCCATGAGCCCATAGAGACAAGGAGTGGGTCGCTGTGGTTTAAAAGTGATGTACTTCTTATTGTCGTGCCTTGGGGGCTTTCCCACATCCACTTTAGCATGGCTATTGTTGTCCTTGTTCAGCTCATGTTTAGGCAGCCATGTTGGTGTGACTTTATAGATGTAGCTTCTGACATTCCTAAGATGCACAATCTAACAGCAAACCCTCTGATCTTCTGGCTGTTACAATCTTCCTGTCTCCACTTTCTCAGTGATCACTGAGCCTTAGGTACCAAAGTTATTTTATAGATGTACGCATTAGCCCTGGGCTCCACAGTTCTACGTTTCTATTGGTTAGAGTGGATGTAATTACATTATAATCTCAAGAAATAAAAATAAAAAGTAATTTAAAAAATTGTTGTATTTAGGTATCAGGTTGACAAGGGATGGGTTTGTGATCTTTATTCCTTATTGTCAATTTGACTGGATTTTAGGATAACCTAGAAATAAGCCTTTGGGCATAACTCTGTGATTTTTTTCAGAGAAGTTTAGCTGAGGAAGAAAGCCTCATTCTAAATATGTTTTAGGGTATCCAAAAGGGATAAAAAGGAGGAATAAACAGAAAAGTTAGAGAGATACCAGCATTTATCTGCTTCTACTTCCTGATGGTCGACCGGATGTGACGAGCCTTCCACTCTCCGACGGCCACGTCATCTCTGCTACAAAATAAAATCCCAAATTGCCTTTGCCATTACTTTGTCACAGCATTAGAAAAAGTAGCTGATATATGTTCCTTACAGGAACGTCACCATTTCTTCATACCACTTACTTTGTCTTTAACTAATCTCCTTTCCCTTTTTCCAAGTTTAGTTCTCCTGCCCTTTAGGTCCATTCAGTAGCTAGGATGCTTTTCCTAGACAGCCATGGACTAACTCTCTATTTCAAAACAACAAAAGTTTGCACAATGTCCCCTTATCAGCGAGGTCTAATAAGCTGCCAATTTTAAACTGCAATCTACACTGCTCTTTCTCAGCTGTATACCGCTATCTTCATTTCTTTATTTGGTTTTATAGTATTCATTTCCAATTGTCAAACTATACAAATAATTACTTAAGTTTATCATTTATCATATATCTTAATTTATTAGAACATAAGCTTACATTTATTACATTTTTTGTTTACTCATTACATGTACGTTCAAAGGATGGTATGTGTACCAGGGTGCATCTATCAGAGAACAACTTTCAAGAACAAGTTATTGATTTCCCCTATGTAGGACCCAAGTCAAGTATCAAGCTTAGGTCATCAATGTTGACTACAAGCATTTCTAACTACTGAGCAAACCAGCTGATCTTATAAGCTAATAGATTTGTATTTTGTTCTCTTGGATATTTCAAGTGCTTACAATGGGAACTTGTAAATACTAGATGCTTAGTGAATGGGTTGGAAGGAAAGAGCTATGATTATACCTTATATTGAAACTCTTTTTTGCTGACCTGCTTAAATCGTAAAATTATTGAAGGCAAGATGTTTACTTTGTGGTTATCTGCAACATCTTAATACATTTTATAAAAACAATGGATGTGTCATTAACATTTGCTAAGCACTAGCACACATGGCTCGCCTTGTCTCACAGCTGTGTATGATATGCAATTATAATATGTAAAACCTGAGGAGAAATTCATGATTCATTGTAAACTATAGTAGCATCTGAGGGCTGCAAAGATAAAAGTCCAATATAGACCACTATGGTAAAGATCTCCTGTTCACATTTTATGCGTGAGTTAAGAATCCAGAGTCATGACAATGACATAACAGGTAAAGACATTTGCTATCAAGAATGGCAGCCTAAGTTTGATCCTTGGAACTCACACTGTGGAAGGAGAGAGTGATAACCACAAGTTATCCTCTGACTTCCAAAGGCACACTGTGGTGGATGCATATGCCAACAATACACATGAATCAATATAAATAGACTTAAGAATTCACTGTAACTTTTTGGATCATTTTCTACCACACCTGCTTATATTTGAGATATCTATTTTGGTAAATTAGACAGCCACAGACCTTTGACTGATGTCACCATGCCTTCTTTGACTTTTCTTTCTGCTTCCATTCTCAGAGCTCTTCCTGCCATGATGCAGTGGATCCGCACCCAGAAGCCAGGAGAGAGTGGCATCAATATTGTCACTGCTGATTTTGTAGAACTTGGTGACTTTATCAGCACTGTCATAAAACTCAACTATGTCTTTGATGAAGGAGAAGCCAACACTTGATATTACTCTTTGGAGTGTCCATGAGGAAGATAGAGAAGACTCATTGTATTAGACATATTATCAATAAGCCCTCTGATTTTCCTGTTCCACTGAGTCTCTGAAGGAATTAGGGCTTAGAAGTGGGTGGGAAATGAGGGTCAACCGTGTCTTCAGTGATTGTAACCATACTCTGCATTGCTATAAATATGTCATTTCCAATTTGGTGACCAAAATCTACTTCTAGTGTTAGGAATAGAAAAGAGCAGTGAATTTCATTTTTCAGAATTAATGTTTGTGCTGTGTAACTCATGAGTGTTTACTAGATTGCATTTCCTAATTTCAACCTCGGGCTCCTGTATTATTCATAGCCTCTACCCTTTCCACTCCCTCTCTCTTGCTCGCTCTTCCTAATTAGATGCTATATGGGTCTCAAAACAATTGAATGCCCAACATAGTGTGTATTGCATTGTTGTGCCGAAATGTGTTTGTTTTGTGAGACTTGGTAAAATATTCCATAGTCATCTGCAATTGGGTAATCATAGATAATTCTTGGTCGTAGAAAATATGCATCAAATCAGTCTCCCTGCATCAGTAATATTGGCAGTCAGGAATGACTTTGTGTTTCATGAAAACAACTGCATTTCACAGAGGCTCTGTGCGAGGCAGCTATGACTATCATGCAAACGGACTTTTGGATGGACTATGAGTATCAACTTCACAGTGACAAAAAGAAAAAAGAATGATTTATACATAGATGCTTTTTTAATTCAGCAAAGTCTTAAATAATAATGTCCTGAAAATGTCAAACTACAAATGTGTGGAAATCAGGAAAAAAAATCTGATTTCTTTAAATCTTTAAACTTTAAAAACTTTTCTTAATAAATGTAATTTTTTCTAAAAATTGAAAAAGAAAGACCCCAAGACTCTGTTATAAAATTGGAATTCTAAATGCACAAATCTAAAACCCAGATCACAGTAAAAGGTGAAAGAAGCTTTATTTATATTTATAACTTAGAAAGAAGAAAATGAAGGGATGCAGATGGAATTAGGATAATGTTTTTGAGACTATCACTGTAATCTTTGTAGTCTCTTTATAAATTCTTTCAATGTGGATGATCTCCATAGACTCATTGACAATTAGCATTCTGGGTTCCATACTGCTTGAGGCAAGACAAAGACTAAGGAGCTAAAGTCTCATACAAATGTCTGTGACATCCCTTTCGGTAAGCCAGGGAAAACAATGTTAACACATTTTTTTTTTTGAGTACTGGATCCTTGGTATCTTTGTAGTATTTGACAACTCTAAAAACCAATCTTCTAAGAGCACAATACCCCTGTATATATGTTTCACGAGAACAATGTGAGGGATTAGTAAAAATCTCTACAATTGCTGAAGCTCCTAAAATTGCACATTACGTTATCTTCACACATGGAAATTATCAAACCAGTCGTTTGTTTGGACAAAGAAATTCCATGCATATCAGACTCCTAGAGAAAAAAATTCATTTGGCCTTTAATTAATTTAATTGGAAGACATATGACTTAATTCCTTTGGCCTAGATAAGGACTTGATTTCAAGTATGCACCTCAATATTATAAATAACCAAGAATTGACTTAGATTATGAATACTCTTCATTAGAATATAGCATTGACCAACAACTACAGAGTTGATAAAATTGTCTTTATTGAAGAATACGTTTATGGAAAATGTGTTTAGACTAAATCACTTGCATATGCACACAACAGATATGTTTATAATTCCAGATCTCTCTGTGTATTTTGTCACACATACTCTGGTGCAGAATGTATTTACAGATACATACAGATTGTAGGCAAACATAGTAAAAACAATTTTTCAAATAAAAACACTGTCATTAGTAAATAATTTAATTTAAAGAAGAATTCCAGAGCCAGGCATGAGTACATGCCTATAACTGTGGAACTTGAGAGCCAGGAAAATCAGTACTTCTTCAAGTCTAGCCTGGGCTACACTGTGAGCTCAAGGCTACCTCAAGTTACATAGGGATATCCTATCTCAAAAATCTAAACAATAAAATAAAGATAGCATCCTTTAGCAATGTATGGAAAATGTTACAAAACATTTGAGAATGCAGTACTTCATCATATAAAATGTTTTTATAAGATATTACAAGTTGGGACTTTAATATTCAGAAAAATATAATGCTTTCCCTGTTAACTTGTCCATCTTTTGAAAGTCTAGTATCTGTCTATTTCACTTGATCTTCTTGAACAGATAAACAGGAACTTGTTTAAAAGGGATTATCGATTATCGACATTAAGCTCTGTAAATTTGCTCTCTGACTACTTGATGTTGATACCTTAGGAGCATCTACTGCCAAGCACAGTTGCAATGACACGATTACCTACCTTACAATATGACAGAAAGAGCTTCTTAATCTATTAGCAAAAATGGATGTAACGTAGAAGTGATTGTATTCTATTTTCTTGAACTTGGATGCTTCCCTACAGCCTTTGTGATATTTATTACATGGACACCTGAAGAATTCGACTGAAATTTCTGGACTAGGAAAGAGGGGGTTTTGTTTGTTTGTTTGCTTGCTTGCTTTGTTGTTTCTGCCATTAATGATGTCTGCACAGAAAGTACTTTCAATTTGAACGTCTGATTACCACGTGGATACATAGTTAGCTCCTAGGCAGTAGGCACTGAGATAAATGGACGTGCCTTAACTTCTAAAGAGGGACTAAATAGAAATAAACCATGAGAAAATTCCCTAAAAGATTTCCCTAGAAAAGGGAAATGGAGAGAAGATGCCTTTGGCTGTTTCCTGGCTACTGGCCCTGAGATGGAACACACTCATAGAATGTGGGCCTTTTATAGAGAAATGGTGGTATGTGATCAATTGGACCCTCAATTCTGCTTTGTCTTTCCTGAGTCCTAGGAGCACAAGGGCTACCCATAGGCTTCAAGTGGAGGTATGTCTTAGTGTACGTTTTGTTTTGCTGGCACTTAAGACACTTTATGTTCCAAGTCCTACAAAGCAAAAACAAAACTAAAATCCAACTGTTACTCAATCTGGGACAATAAATCTGTGGAGTGAGTGTAATGAGGGAAAATACTCAGATAAATCCACTTTCACATTTGCTTCCCTGTCAGTAACTCTGAAGGACCAATATAGCAAAGACTTCTGCCATTATGACTTATGTCTCCTTCTTAATACACAGTCATGTGACCACAGAGAAGGCAAGGCATCCTTTAAAAGCCTTAGGATATTTTATATGGTAACCTCAATGTTCACTTTTAGCCATATTGGGAAAACTCACATTTCACAGAACGCCACCTAACAGAGAATGTATCAGAGCATAAAATATTTGCCAAGACATGTGTGTGTGTGTATAAGAATGCGTGTGCATGTGCATACAAACACACACACACACAGTATTGAAATCACACCCTATATTGACCTAAGTGGTTTCATTGCAATTTTAACTCTTGAAATCAATATTTTCTATGTTATCAGGGTTAAAAATAGTTCAACTGTTTGAATATTTAAGGGGAAGATCATTACAAATAATCAATGAAAAGTGAGACCATAAGAAACTAGAACCACTGGGTAGTAGTGCTCTAAATATGCAGTCAATCACATCTCAAGATAAAAGATCTAATGCAAATTTAAATATACACACATCTTCACCCAAAGCTGTTTGAGTCCTGTGAAGTTCTAAGGTGTTTTTAGGCAGCACTATCTGTCCAGGTTTCTACCTGTTGGAATTACAGACTAGAGAGCTGGAAGTCTCAGGAAATGCACGCTTTTGGTAGTTTTTTGGTTTTACTGTTTTACAAATATTTAGCGACACAATGGTCTAACTTTCCTCTGGTTGGTCGACCAAAGAGGAGCAGGATAGGTCAAGTGCTCGCACCCTGAACAGCTAAGAGAAAATAGCGCACAGTGGCCCTCAGTAGATGCTAAATGAAATCTCTACAGTGTTTTATTTTGCTATATTTTGGTCTTTTTCTCTAGTTTTCAGTGACACCGTGGTGTGAATGCTCTATTTGCCATAACTTATTGGTGGTTCCTGTGTAACGTGCAGTTTAAACATAATGTTCCAAATTGTCTGTTTTCCCAATGATGATAATAAAACATCCTATAGAATTTGTAAAAGGTGTTAATTGAAAAAATGTGTAATTTTTATTTGACTTGTGAAACAATTTTGTAGTTCTTAGTTCTGATCATATATTTGTATGAGTCAAAATTATGTGCTTGTCAGTGGTAAGTGTAATTATATTGTATCTTCTCAAGAAACTTATCCTAAAGAAAAAGGGCACATCATGACTGGCCTTATCTCACTGCCAACCTGCTTGCCTTGTTTGGCTTGCTTTAGTTGCTGCAATTGGATTTAAATTTTTTAGCAGAAATTATATTTCTTTTAAAGATGTCACTTAAGCAATCTCATGCCACATATGCTTTAGAGAGTTACTGAGTTCCCACGGCTCTACTGTCCGGTTTGTGAATGAGTCAGCTATGTTTTGTGATCATTAAGATCATCTAACTTCATTCTACACTAGAAAACTAAATTCGCATTTATTTCCATCAGTTTCAGAATGAACAGCAAAATTCCAACACAGTATTTGGTACTGATAGGTCGTGTCTACTTTGATGATAAGGTTTCTGTAGAACTACATTTCTCTCACAGCATTTGAAATTTGGATCATAAGACATAACATAGGCTGCCTTGGATCTATGAGAATCATGGAAGTTCCATTAACATGAGTTGATTCCATTATTTGGTTGGCTTCTCAGCAAAACCAGCTACAACATTTATCTTTCTTTTCCAAGTGCAATAGGAAACACCCAAACAATCTACACAGGTGGTCACGTTGGAAGCAACACTGTAGTCTATTTTAGGCTTAGACTTTGTTTATAAATAGCTTCCTAATTTCCTCTGTTTTTGTTTGTTTGTTTGTTTTTAATATTTATAGTTGTCAAGTAAAATACAGAAAAACAGTGCAATTCAAATCTCAGATTAATAACATGTTACTGAGATTCCCATATAACTATATATGATCAGAAATGCTTGCTTACATTGCTCAGAAATGTTCATAAAAGTTCAATTTTAAGTAGATGCATTCCGTGTTGCTCCTTTAAATCTTTAAACATAATTCCTCCCAATGTTTTCAGCAGAGCTGCTGTTAGCTCTGAGATGGCCATTCTCCTATATTAAGACCAATCATCAAATCTGAAGAAATACTGTTTCATGAAAAAAAATGCTGTTTCACACTAAGTAATTTTCAAGAATCATCTCAAAGTCATTTGGACAATCAAAAGAGTTGTTCATTAGATGAATGCTACCAAATTTAAATTTTTCCTATAATGGCATGATGGAGGACAAGACTCTGGCCATTATTTCTGGAGATAGTATTCCCCAGAAATTGAGACAACCAAAAACATGGCATGCATTTTTTAAAAATGCTCTTGGAAAGTGAGAGTACCTTCTAACGCCAAGACCAGAGTCTATTCTAGAATTCAGTGTGTTTTCCTATGAGAGAGGAATCAAATGAATCCATCATCCCAATCTTTTTCAGTCATACTTCAAAATTATTTTATGAATCACAAGAAGTCATCTAAGTGACTATAGAATATTTGACAAAAGAAACTCTTTAGTGAGAGAGAGAGAAAGGAATCCAAGGTAAATACAGTCTGGTTCTGAGAGCTTTTTTCCACAGTAGGGAATGATGCTGGGCAGTAGGTAGGGACAGAAAGTGGTCCCTGAGCTAAAGCCCATGACATAGAGAATGACTGAGGCAGATTGTATTGAACAATTGGTTTTCAGGAACTGAAACTGAAGAACCCCTCACATCTGAATTAAGAGATCTAAATCTGGTACCTAGGCTACCTTTCAAGGACTAAAACTATGCTGGAATTCCTAAATTAATACCCAGTGGTTTTTAACACTGAGCCTTTCCTAGTCTGAACATGGATGGAGTTTTGAAAATTTTATGGTAGCTACCTCTTCATTTGAAATTCCTATGAGGAAAAAAAGGAAAACTCAAATCCCTTAGTATGTTTCCCTATTGTGATTGCTGCTTACACATATTTGTGTTGATTTACTTCATTTCTGGAGAAAAGGAATGTGGAGAGATGGTGATGTTTCCTTCATTAACCCCAGGAGTTCACCAGAGGAAGTCAGATCTGTGCCTTCTCTTTTTAGGATCTGTTCATTGATACTTTAGTAAATGTGCTGTAATGAAAATCCATGCCTACATAGTCTGTATAGAAAATGTGATTTTTATAGATATAAAATTGTGTTCTTAATGTTAAAAAAGTTTATTTGTAGCTAGTGAAATTGCCTAATAAAGTCCTGGAACCAGTTATGTTTAGTTTTTCCAATTTATATTCATATATGCTTCATTATAAGCAACAAATGCATCTCTCAAGTGAAATATTATTAGGGATTTCTTCAAAAACATCATCACATCAAGATTTCTTTTACAAAAAAAAGCTTGTGTATCAATAAAGTGAAAGTATTGCATGCTTTGCTTATGTTAAAGGTGTCTCTTAATGTTTAATATAATTATTTTTTAATACCATCACTCATAAGGTCTATGTCAACACACAATAATTTATTAATATAACTTACTGATATTACAAAGCAGCTCAAACTAAAATCTTAAGGGGAGGGAAATAACCTGATAAGCTCCCACTGTATCTACCACATGAGATATTTCTTTTAAAAATGAATTTTTTCTTAAATTTTCCGAAAATGTTTTCACCAAATATTCCTAACTATTGAGATTCAAATCATACTTTACACAAAAAAAATCTTGCTATAATAGTACTATAAGGGCATTTTGGCAAGCAAATATAATTGAAAATTAACTTTATAAATCCACTTGTTATAGTATGGATTTTATTGCTGTAAAAAGCACCAGAACAAAAAGCAACTTGGAAAGAGTTTATTTATTTCATCTTATAAATCCAGGGCCACAATCCATTACTGAGTGAAGTCAGGCCAGAAATACAAGCCAGGAACCTGGATGCAGGAATAGAAGTAAAGGCAGAAACTGTGGAGAAAGGATGCTTACCAGTTTTCTCTCCACAGCTTGCTCAGCTTGCTTTCTTATGCCACCCAGGGGTCTGTCCAAAGGTGGTACCTCATACAGTAGAATTGGCTTTCTCACATCAATCATTAATCAGAAAAATGTCCCACAAATACTACTATAAACCAATATGATGGTGGCATTTTCTTGTTGGTTATTGTTTGTTTCCTGTTATTGTTACCATTGTGATAAGGTCCCACTGTGTAACAGTGGTTATCCTGGAACTCACTATGAAGACCAGGTTAGCCTTGAACTCATAGAGATCAACTTGTCCATGCCTCCCAGAGGGCTGAAGTTAAAAGCATACTCTACCACACCTGACCCTAGAGATATTTGTTTTTAATGTTTCTTTCCCCAGATAATTCTAGTTTATGAAAAGAAAACACTCAGAACAGAACCCAAGACTGTATGTTATATATGATGTAGGTTCTTGACATCAAAAGCTCTCTGTTTATAAAGCTGTAATGTTTTCTGTATTTAGAAAGTGCTGGCGTTTTACAAATAGTCTTTGCCATGGTACTTATGGTAGTAATGGTGGTAATAAGGTAGTTATGGCAACAAGTAAACGCAAGCAGATCCTGCTTACAGTGGTACAGACTCAGTGTGATGTGATGGCCAAGAGTTGAGAACTATAAAGAAGGAAAGCAATAGACTCTACTCTCAACCACCTTTTGTGCCACTTGACTCCTGCTCCTTTACCTTTTGCCTCCCTTTCTCATTTGTCCTCCTTCTTCCTTCTATCCTTTCTCTGCCTCTAGTCCTCCCTCTGCCTTTGACCATCCCTGTCCTTCCTCTACCCTGCTTCCTTCCTCTACCATTGTCCCCCTCTACTCCATGTTTCACTCTACAGCTTTTCCTCCTTTCTCCTTTACCCACATCTACACATTATTCTCCTCTACCCTTGTCTTCTGTCTACACTTGTCCTTTCTTCTCCACACTCTTAAGTTTCAAAAGAAGCTGCTTTCAATCCATAGGGCCTGTCACATCACTGACATGATACCCATTTCTATAGTTTCTGTGGGTTTCTATAGTTCAATCAGGAGACCCATCAAATAAAAAGTATATCAGACAACAATGAGGTGATAACTGGGGTCACAGTAATAAAAACATCTTCTAGAGTCTTGGTAGGCATTTGCTTTTGGGTGGAATGATGTCCTATAGCATAGTAAAAGATTTCAATATTGGCTTTGAACCTGAAGTTCAAGTATGCCCTGTGTAAGGACTCCTAATAATGGCTACAGTAGAATTAGGTAACAAGAAATGACCTAGAATGGAATATATGCTATCACACTTGTTTTTCAACCCTGTGGTTAAAAGTGTTTCTGGAAATACATGGAATCATTAGGCAAAAGTGAATCACAGTAAAATGACATTAAATTACAGAAAGTGTGACCATAAGTAACAGGCAGAGAGTGGTTAAGAACCCTGATATAGGTGGGGTTTTTTTATGAACCCCTATAGAATTCTTGGATTCTGTAAAATAGGCAAGTTTTTCTCATATGAATGTGGAGTCTGGCCACCCAGCATTTTCACTAAGAAACAATTTTGAAAACTGTTACTTCAACATAACTGATGAAATATTATTAAATAATTATTTTAATGTTAAGCAATAAAAGTAAAAAAACTTTGATGTAAGCATTGAAAATAAAAACCACACCTTTATTATTTATATTCTCCCTGTACAAAACAGGCATTAACATACCTATGAGAACAATTAAAATAAAATTATTGAGTTATGATTTAATCAAACCTCAGACAAGGACCACATAAAAACCGTGTATGTGCTAAGAGTTTTTAGGTAGGAGGCAAGTTGAAAAAGAAGAAGGCAGCATTTTTCCCATCATGCTTCCTTTGACGGATACGGAGAATTTGGAGATAATTTTAGAGAAAATATATTGCATGGTTTGTTCCAAGCCTACAAAAAACTTGTTACCATTACATTTATTATAAATCTTTGTGGAAAATATCCATGTAAGGTTACTTAACTTACAGTGTATCTGTATTGAAAGTATTAAGAAAGAACAATGGGATCATATTTTAATTACAAAAAAGTTTCTTGTTAAAATTCTCTATTCCTCATTTTTCTGTGAAGAAAAAAAGAGGCTACATGAATATGTTAACTACAATCCTATCAACTCCTGTTTCCATGCAAGACTCCTGCTCTTGCCATAGAAATTCAAGGTGTGTCCTTTTTGTTTAGAAGAAGCCTCCATGGCCACCATTAGCTACTGGCTGCTGGTAACTCTTTTGTGTCAATGACTTCTGAAGTCTCCTGTCTCTACTCCTTCTCACTAAGGCTCATAAACTTGTTAGTGCACATTCCCTATACCTAGCTAGGCAACATTATGAAAGTAGAGGAGTATATTGTCCACATGGGTGTGTAGTTTGCAGATACATGAGTCATTCTAATGAAAGTGCTTCAAGACCCTTACATCTTAGTAATTATCTAAAATTAGAGAGACAGCACATTTTGTTTTTAGTTATTTCTTTGTGTCTTTGTCTTTCT
>NW_021604622.1:741734-750203 GCF_004785775.1 Grammomys surdaster
CTCTCCCTCTCTCTCTCTCTCTCTCCCTCTCTCTCTCCCTCTCTCTCTCTCTCTCTCTTTCTCTGTGTGTGTGTGTGTGTGACTCTCTCACATACATCACACACACAACTGTAGTAATAAAACAACCTATAATTGTAATAATAAAAGAATTCTAGTAGCAGCCACCATATCGTTCTGTTACCACTGACTTTGGCACACCTAAACACTGTATGTGTGTACATGTGAGAGAGGAGGGGGAGAAAGAGAAGAGATAGAGCACATAGATTTTGCTCTGATCAGTTTGGCTCTTTCTCCTCTCAAAATTGACCTCTGAGAAGCCTATTTCTTGATTCCATTGTTTAGACACATTTGTGGACATTTGATGTGTGTCCGAGAACCAATGGCTTCTTACAGAACCTCCCACAGTACAGATGAGCAAATGATGCCATTGAATATGGGACCCATTATCCTATGCACAATTTTATAGGCTCCTTCACATTTTTTTTATTTATTTAATATAGCAGTGGTTCACATGATAGTTTTACTTTAATGGGACAGGTGTGGGAGGGTTGTAGTTAAACCCTGGTTCTTACTCGCAGCCCCATTCTCCCAGAAATAAGACTCAGACTCAAATATATTTACAAATACCTTAGTCATATAGCTAGGCTCCTCTATGACTAGATCATAACCCAATCATTTTAACCTACATTTTGCCATGTGGCTGGTTACCTGTACACAGGTACTGTGCATCCATCTTATTACATCTTTCCTGTGGACCTCCCCTGCCTGGCCCTATCCCAGAATCCTTTCTCCTCCTAAACATACCACCTTCCATTTGCTGCCTAAGCCTTAGGCCATTTGGTTTTTAATTGACAGGTGACATACCCATACAATACATAAGATATTCTCTATCCAGGGGTTTCACAGGAACATAACACAACACAGTATGCTGAAGGTTGACTTTCTTAAGGGAAAGGCCAGTGGGCCTGCCTCTGTGTTTTCCAAGAAGCCCTGGAAAACCCTGGGACTGCCCAGAAAATATAGCTCAAATTTTATTGCACTTGTGCTTTCCTGGTGAACTTAAGTAAATGTAAATTTCAATTAACCAATGTAGTAATTTATTTCTAAAGTGCATGTCTAAGAAGCTCTCACTGATATAAGAGATAAAGAACCCAGCTTTACAACATGTGATTTAGAGTTCAAATTTCCCATCAGACAAACTTTGAAATGAATAAATGGTCAGGTAACCAATTATGAAATTAATTTGAATGGAGTGATTATGGTTAGAGTAAAAGAATATAATCATTACACTTCTTTGTTTTCCCATGGCTAGCAAATCACATACAACTAGTAACAGCTTGAAGTTGGGTGAAATCAAATTCACCTATTAAGGAGAGAGATCACACAGAAAGCAAAGCATGAGTCATGTAGTCAAAGGAAAGGAGACGTCGTTGTGTACAAAGAAGGGTTGCCGATGATATCTGAATAGAGTAGATGCACAGCAAAGAAGGACCAGATAAGAGCATCAAATGTATGCTTCTGACCACATCACAAAGAAGGCAGATGTGCAATGTTGCAAGTGCAATCTCTGTACTGGAAGCTTGGATCCTGGGCTGTGAATTGAGTAGCTTCTCTGGGTCAAAGTGACATAGATCCTGCATAAGAGAAGGAGATGTTGATAAGTGCTACCAGAATTTAGACAACTGCTTTCCCTCAAGTAGGAGTTATTCTGAGGCCTTGGCATAGCGATGTGGCCTGTGATTTTTCTCTCCTGACTTCACAGAGCTGTCTTTATTGGCACCCATTCCACCCCATAGAATGGCTGTTCGGATTTTACTTTCTCTGTCTGAGCTGATTTTCACGTTTTATTTCCATCTGAAACAAATCAACTCAAATTCATTCAAGCTAGAAAAAAACGAAGGATTGATTTTTAAACCAGTTGGAAAGAAGAAGAGAGAGAGAAATAATTTTGGTTGCACCAGCAGTTGAAGCCTCAAATAGCATCATAGAGACTTGAATTTTTTCTTTCAGTTTTTCCCTCTACACTGACTATATTGATATAAAATATTTTCATGTTGAATAAACATAAAGAACAAAATGTTCTTCTAATAGTTTCACCTTAAAAACAGAATTTAGTATCACTTGTCTCATTTGAGTCCAAATCTTATTTCTCAAACACGTATACTATAGACCAGCCAGCCTTGCATAGCTGCAGGTTCCAGCATCTGTGGTTCTGACATCAGTGGAATCATGGGTTCAACCACTGATACATTGAAAATATTAAAAAAAAAATACATCTAGGCAGATCTTATTTTCTTCATGTTGTTTCTCTAAACAATACAATGTGAGAGTTATTGGTATAGATTTGATATTGTATTAAGTATAGGGCATGGATTTTAAAGTATATGGTAGACTATATTTGTTTGTGGTTGTTTGTAGAGTCGATGTGATCTCTGGAGATTTAACATACACAGAAGTCCTAGAACACATTGCTCACAAACATGAAGGGGCAAGTACATACTGGTCACTCTACCCTGCCTGCAGCCATAAAAGTGGATTGAGAAGGTCGAGATATTTGTTGAGAAGAAAAAATTGAAGCTCTGGTACAAAAAAATCCCAACCAACCAAAAGAAATAAAAAGCAAAACAAAATGTTTTATCCTGACATAAACAGAAGATGTCCTTTACAAGAACCTGGCCGACCTCGGAAGTCATGTCACGTGAGTGGGTGTCTACTCAGTAGGTTTGCTTCATGATCATTCACATCCACTCTGAATCCTAGGAAGGCTGAAAAAGAGCAAACAAACATTCAAGAATTTCTAAACCTTGTTTTGAGAGTTTTCATGCTTTTCATTAAAAATTATTTTAAACTTAAAAAAGCAAAAATATTATCAGACTTACATATTTTATACTCATTTTAAACCATGTTTTCAATATTAAGCTCTCACAACCTAGGAAATACAGTGTTTTTAAATTGCCATTCATAATCCAGTAATAAATTTTCTTATTGACATATTAAAGTTGACAACTATAAAAATCTATATCCCCATAATAATCTATTTAAGTCTCCATCCAAAATTCATACCACATGAAAACACCACAGAAAATATAAAACAAAGTCAAAGGATCATTTAAAGAGATAAGAAAAAACCTTGCGATATGTGGGATGTGGAAGGATTAGGTTCACTCCATAGTGCGGACTTGGGCTAAATTTCTTACCATGAGGGAAGGGACAGCTCAGAGAAGCTTTCCCAGTAGACGTCGAAAGTGCCAAATTAGTGATTTGACAAAAAGAAAATATTAGAGCTTTGATGGCAGCAAATCATGTCTCTTTCACTAATAATAACAGCAAAATATCCTGAAGTCATTAGCCAAGATTTTGGGTCACTGCTGATATAAACTGAGCCAAATATATTTGGTACCTGGTTTGAGGTATATCTAATACAGGTGAATAAAGTAGAATCTGAGTATTAATATTTAGAGAACCTATAGGACTTCTGTAGAATATCTTCTTAAAACTTTTATATAAATAATATAATATTAAAATATAATATAAATTAGACATTACCAATTTAAACATTGTATCTGTGGCCACACTTCCATTTGGCTGCCCTTTTAGCAAATACAGTTTATAGGATAATAAAGAAAAGCTATTCCAACCAAAACTGTAGCATGCAAAAAAAAAAAAAAGTTTTAAGATAACACTAAAATACATAAGATGCTAACCATACACGATGAACATAGGAGCTATTTGTGTCTTATTCTTTGTGGAAATCCAGGATGAGGTTCAGCAGTGGCACATTGACTTCCAGGGCATCTGCAACCAGCTAAGCTGCTGCAATTAGCATCCGTCTACCATCTCACTGATCGGACACTGTCAGTCTGAAGTCAAGATCTTACAGATAGAAGTGCGCCCCAGGGGCTCATGTGCTGGAGGCTTGTTTCCCAGCTGTGGAACAACTTGAGGGAGAGGGATGTGAAATTTAAAATTTGAGCCTATTTGGGGGAAATAAAGCATTAAAGAATACCATAGAACGATACATTATATTCCTCTCTGTGTGTCTGTTTCTAAATCTCTCTGTCTCTCTCTGTCTCTGTGTGTGTCTCTCTTTCCTCTTCCCTCTTCCCCACTCCTCATTCCTTTTTCTCCATCTGACTTCTGTGAGGAAAATCAGCTATGCTGTACCATCCCCTCCTCCATGAGCTTCCTCCTTATCACAAGTACCCAATGAACTGTCTGACTGTGGACACACTAGCCTCTAAGGCAGGGACCCAAAACAAATACTTTCCTTCTAGGTTATTACTCTTAGATGTTTGTCCCTTGTCAAAAATCTGATGAACATGTGAGGTGTTGTCAGGGTTGCTTCCTTGAGTAGGCTCTGAGGAAGAATATGTCCCAAGCAATTCCCAGCATTCCTTGGCTTTTTGACATGTCGGTGGTCCTTTCCTTTCAACTTCATCTCATCATTCTCCATGTTTTATCTGTGTGCTCCCTCTTTTATAGGAATCATCAGTCTATTCCAATTCAGGGTGACTTCATTTTCACTAATTACATCTGTAAAGAGCCTGATCACACATTATATAATTAATACTCTGGAACTCAGGGAAGACATGGATTAGGAAAGATGGAAGTGTACAAAATAATAGTATATTCTCATTTACATTCATTCTTTTGATGAATACTGCTACCATTCAGTGTGCTAGTTGTTCAGAGAATTTAAGTTAAAACAATAAAAAATTAAAATTAAAAGTACTACTGTCCTAAGTCCAATGGAGCATTCTGCTCATATACTGCTGCCTGTGCAACAAACACAAGACCTGGACAGCATGAGTAACATTCATGATTCTATGTAATTGTAAGACAACGTAGTTAGCTTACTCATCTCAAGTAGAGTACCTTTTCTTTGCAACTTCTTCACTATACTTCTCTATAGACTTCTTAATTAGAATGAGTACACAGATGATATACTTTTAAATTTTTTACCACCTTCACAAATGTTATACTTTAAGAGATACAGTAGAATTATCTCTGTTTCAAGACACCTAGATAAAACCATTTCTGGTTCATTGGCCTACATGAGCAGCAATAATGTTAATCAATACTCACTTTTACTAAAATAATAATGATCTACAAAGCTTATCCTATTTAAAATGCTTTATTTAGTATTTTAAAAGATTTGAAAATATTACTATATAAGATTATTTTAATCAAAGTCTTATGTGTAATGTGTGCTTTAAATTATTTCTCTTATCATATGCTTTTGCCATTTATTTTATGTATTT
Organism: Grammomys surdaster; assembly: GCF_004785775.1. Classification (NCBI taxonomy): domain Eukaryota; kingdom Metazoa; phylum Chordata; class Mammalia; order Rodentia; family Muridae; genus Grammomys; species Grammomys surdaster. The sequence continues at coordinate 746,996 of NW_021604622.1, forward strand.
TCTGTTTCTGACAAATAATAAGACTAGAAGAATCTAACCTATAGCAAACACCTTTCGTGTTCTCCTGTTTTCTTTGTGCAGTAACCACTTATCAGATATTTACATATAGAAACAAAACTTACATGTCTAAGTTCAATACAGTCTTACTGAAGTCCTTACATGCTAACAAATTATGAAACCAAGATGCAGGCATAAGTGTATTTAGATCAGTGATGTCTTAGCACCTCCAAATAAAATAACATCAATGATGATAAGTGTTCATATTACTTTTACCACTGTAATTCATTGCTTAAAAACCTTCTCTTTCAGCTATAACTACAGAGAATATTATTGCTTTTTGAATTATAACAGGTAAATCAGATCAATAATATATAAAAACCATGCATCAAAATTCTTGGTGCTGTTCATGTGTACTTATAAGGTTACACTGTAATTATTTTCCCCGCCCCTCACTGTTTCCACATTCCATTTCGCTCAGAACCTTGTGTTCAGGAGCTTTTTCTATTGTCACTATATGACTCACAGGAGCCCACTGTTAGCATCTGGGAGACACCAGAACAAAGAGTGAGCTTGTTGACAATCCCTGTAATTATTTCTATTGAGATTTAGTGAGCCAGATCAACAAAGTAAATGACAAAAGTAAAATTTTCTCTATTTATCTAGAATGCTTTTCTCTCTTAAAAGAAACCTTACACATGCATTACCTTATCTGAATAAAAATATCTAGCCTGACATGTATCCAATATTATAAGTGGAAAAAACTAAGGATCAGGAATTATTAACCTTACAAAACTAATAGGAAAAGAGTAGTATTCACCCAGTGTCTTTGAGTACAGATCTCATCAGGTTGCATTATCAATGGCTATCTTTTCTTTGCCTTTTACCTGCTTTCCAACCACAATCACATTTCTATTTTGGCTCAGTACGATTCTAGATGAGCTTAGCTAAGTTAAGAGCACAATACCTAACTGGAAAGTAATTAGCTGTGGACATGTGGCACCATGAAGAAAGATTCTAAACTCCAGTCAATGGAAATAGATGGTTCATGGTAAAACTAGAACAATGGCTATTTTACTAGTTACTGAAATATTTAAGACATATTTTCATTTGCCCAAGTGATTTAATTCTCGATAATATGCAATTTAACATTCTATCTGCTCAATAAATTAGAAATAAAAGTAAGTCTTTGTGGGTCTCACTGACCAGAAAACAAGACAAAGGTGTCCAGGAGGTAAGTCAAAGAAACACAATGGCATGACAAGTAGGAAAGATATTGAGACTTATCCAACTTGATGGCATTGTGGGAGACCAAGCAGGCCCTGTGAAGACAGGATGACAACCAAGAGATTTTAGCAATACACTGTACGGAAGTGAGACTACAAACCAGGGCCCTATAATTCCCGAGCTGATGCTCTTTGTATTAAATTAAAAGGCTGAATGGAGGAACAAATAAGAAATGGAAAGATGAAAGGAAGGAAGAGATGACTGGAACACCGAAGGCTATTCTAATTAAAGGAGTGCTAAAACGCCACCCATAAAACATAAGATTACAGCAAATAAATTTTTATTTGATTTATTTTTAATTTATTTATATCTCATTCACTGTCTCCATCAGCCCCTTCCACAGTCCTTCTCCTATCCCCATCTTCTTCTCCTCTGAGTGGATAGGACCCCCTTAGTATCTCCCCAATCCTGGCATATCAAGTCTGTATGAGGCTAGGCACATCCTCTCCCACTGAGAACAGATAAGGAAGCCCAGCTAAAGAAACACTTACAGGCAACAGGTTTTGGAATAGCACCATCTCCAATTGTTCTGGACTCACACGAAGATCAAGCTGTAGATCTTCTATATATTTGCAGGGGCTGTAGGTCCAGCCAGGGTATGCTCTTTGGTTGGTGTTTCAGTCTCTGAGAACCCTAAGAGTCTAGGTTAATTGACTCTGTTGGTCTTCCTATGGAGTTCCTATCCTTTTTAAGGCCCTAGTCCTTTGTCCTATTCTTCCATAAGAGTCTCCAAACTCCATCCACTGTTTGGCTGTGGGTGTCTCCATCTTTCTGAGTCTGCACCTGCTGGGTAAAGCCTCTTAGAGGATAGCCAGGCTAGATTCTGGTCTGCAATCATAACAGAGTATCAATAATAATGTCAGTAATTGGTTCTTAGAGCAAATATATTTAAATCAAAGACACGACTTGAAACAGGTTACACAACGTAAAGTCAATGTCACCTCTTCGATAATTGCCCTCAGTCATCCTTATTGATTTAATCTGATTGTTTTGTTTTCCATTGGCAGTTGCTTGGTCATAGCTTTTGGTGATTAACTACACTGTGTATATATGCACTACACTATCTATTGATGCCTTAAACAAAAGAGCAAGGTCTGACTTCTCCTGGGCAATTAACTAACACAAGATCAGACATCAGTTAACAATTACAAGGACCCCTCTTATCTGAAGTGGCCAGAGCAGAGCCTATCTTCCTATTCACATGTGGTTTCGAATTGTAAAGAGAGGGTTAAAAAAAATTCTTATAAAGAATGGTGTGTAGCCCAGTGCTTCACTTGCTGCAGTATTGGGCATAAAAATGTTCATTGTTTATTCCTGACTAAATGAAAAATTCAGTCTCAATTAATAACTAGGCAATCATCCATTTATAAAATTAATATTTTAATTGTGTTCCATTATTTGTCAGATTCCATATTATATCCTGTAAATGCTTATACGAACAAGAAAAGCATATTTGTCATTTGGCTTTCTGCTAGGTTATAGATGAAATAGTTTGGTTAAGGGATATGAGATGGGGAATTCTTGCATAACAAGATATTTGTGATTGTCAGGTAAGAGGTTCACCCACTCAGAGTTTTATTTTATTAGGCTTGAAACTTGGTGTGATGAAAGATGAAGTGGATGTTTATGAACAAGGGTCCAGAAGACATCCTTTTGTTAAGGGTGGGGGGAGGATAGTCTGAACAGAGAGGAAAGGAACTTGATACCAAAGTGATGAGGTAAGACTCCTTTAAAGTCATAGGCAGAATGACAAGACTCAGGTTGAGCTAGAGGAATAGGTGTGAGACACTACCTGGGGGAAAGGGCTAGGCACATTTCATGGGACTGAGATAGTAGACTTTGCAGATTTGCAATTCAAAGCTTGAATGACTTTAAAAAGATAGATAGATAGATAGATAGATAGATAGATAGATAGATAGATAGA
>NW_021604622.1:750213-814443 GCF_004785775.1 Grammomys surdaster
AGATAGATAGATAGATAGATAGATAGATAGATAGATAGATAGATAGATAGATAGACTGTGCTTCATATAGCCCAGTCTAACCTGTTACTTTCCATGTACTAAGGATGACAGTGGTTTTCCTGACCATCCTGCCTCTCCCTCCCCACTGCTATGATTACAGGTATTTACTGCTATATTCCATTTATGTGGTCCTAGAGATTGAACTCAGGACTTTATACATGCTAAACACTCTTCCAACTGAACTATGTACCCTTAAGTCCCTCTGCTGATAGTTTTATGTCCATATCTAGCTCTGTAGAGGAGTTCCAACTTCTGAAATTTAAATAAGATTTGGCATCATGTTACTTGCTATTCAGCCTTGTACCTTCCTGCCTCAATCATTTCTAGAAGTTTCAAGGCAAACGCCTGTCATTGGAAACCAGTCGAGTAAGAGTAGGTGGAGAAATTATGCAAGATTCTACTGAGAGCTTTCATGAAGTCTAACACAGTGACAGAAGAGAGACCTTCTTCAAGCACAGCAGGTCTCTTGCAGATGATTATGCACCAGGGATTAGTCAAAAGATCTTAATCATGGATCACACCCACATGTTTGCTAAGCGACTGATGACAATTAGGGAAGAAGAAGAGAAAGAAGGAAGTAAAAAAGGAAGGAAATAAGGAAGAAAGGAAGGGAGGAAGGAAAAATTAAGGATTTATGTACCTGTACATTGAGCTGAAATGGATTCAACTGAGCATACTGGTCACTGCTTGTTAATGATTCCACTGATGTCAGATGGTGTCTATTGCAACCAGCTAATTTTATAAATCAATTTGAAATGCAGCAGCTGTTTCTTCTCTGAATTAGATCACGGAGTAGCGGTGAAATGCATGCCTGACCATAAGGTGATGACCAAGCACTTCTGGATTATGTTAAAGAGAACATGAGGGTTTTGTTTGTTTGTTTGTTTGTTTGTTTGTTTTTAAAACTGAATGATTTTTCTTGCAGCACGTGTAAAGATAGAAAAAAGGGAATATTTTGCTTTGTTCATTTGAGAGTGGCTACAAGAAAGCAGATCATAGAACACATGGCAAGACAATTTTTTACAAAAGACAAGAATTGTCTACTCCAGACCAGGAAAGATGAGTCCAACATTATTCCCTCACAAAAAGTGAAAGGATGATCAGATGTGGACAGAGTTCATCTGTGCTCGGAGACTTTGAAAGACAGTATCTGTGAGTTTTGTAGCCACAGTTTATGAAGAAACAAAACTGGGCATATTTTGATGAAGATTTTACTGAGAATATCTCTTGCATCAGCAGATAGGGGTCCCTTGCCAGGAGATTTATTTATAAGCATGCAGCATGAGATGCCTACTGACACCCACAGCAGAATTCCTGGTATGTATGGGCAGATTTTCACATCTTTTCATATGGTTACTGTTACACTTCTTAAAACTTATTTTCCCCCTTTATTGGAAATAGATTCTTTTCTCATAAAATATATTCTTATTAGTTTTCCCTCCCCACCTTCCCTCCCATCCAGATCCACTCCCTTGCTGCTTTTTTCATTAATCACTTTATTCATTTACATTTCAAATTATATCCCCCTTCCTGATTACCCTATTGCTACTTTCTGATGAGAGCTTTAGAAAAGAATAGGCTCCTAAGAGATAACAATGAAAGATAAAATAAAGTGCAATAATCTAAAACAAAAACCCTCACATTGATGTTGGACAAGGCAACCTAACAGAAGGGAAAGATCTCAAGAGAAGTCCTAAGACTCAGAGACCACGTCATTCACACACTCAGGAGTCCCATAAATCACTAAACTGAAAGCCACAATACATACACAGAGGATTTGATGGCAATCTGTGCAGACCCTGTACTTTCTCTTTGGTCTTATGAATCCATACTGCTCTAGTTACAATAGCCAGAAATTGGAAACAACTTAGATGTCCCTTAACAGAAAAATAGAGAAAATATGGTACATTACACACTGGTGTATTACTTAGCTGTTACAAAAAGTGACATCATGAAATTTCCAAGCAAGGTGGAACTAGAAAAAAAATCATCATGAATGAGGTAACCTGGACCCATAGATGTAAATACCACATGTATTTACTCTTGTGTGGATATTAGCCATTATATAAATGATAACCCATATCTACTCCATAGACCAAGAGAAATTAGGCATAGGGGAAGGGACTAGGACAGCAGTTCTTAATCTGTGGGTCAAGACTCTTTTGGCACACCGCTGTCGCCAAAAATATTTACATTAAGATTCATACCAGTAGCAAAATTATAGTTATTAATTAGCAACAGAAATATTTTTATGGTTGGAATCACCACAATATAAGGAACTGTATTAAAAGGTCACTGCCTCAGGAAGGCTGAGAACTGCTGGACAGAAAGATCACATGGGTCTCTTTGGAATGTGGAAATAAAATAGATTTTATGGGTACATTGAGATAGAGGGGACTGGAATGGGAGGATTAGGTGAGATAGGGAGAGAGTGTGGGGAAAGAGACAGAATTGAGGGATATTTGAGAGATCATATGAAGACTTAACATAGTGGAATCCTCCTAAAACATATAAAGGTGGTCCTAAAACATATTTTGAAGTCTCAAAATAATGGAGGAAAGAGAATACCAAGTGGACATCTCCTGTTATTAAACAAAGCATCCAGTACTGGGACTGCATTATATCCAATTGAATTGTTGACCAAATAGGTCAACATGGAAATCCTCAAATGACCCAGGCTGTTGTCAAGATAATATATTACTCTCTACAAAGTGACAATTGATTCAACATGAAGACATTGAAGTTGTGCCTACATAGAACATAGAGCATCCTATGCACTTTGATTTGGGAAGATATGTATGTACTCTGCAGGCTACAAAAAGAGAAAGTAAACACCAATTCAGCCATGAAACTTTAATTTAGATTGATATTCTGCCTACAAAATATGCTAAGACAATGGTGGCACAGAAACTATGGGAGTAACCAACCAATATCTAATTTGACTGAAGGCCCACTCCACAAAATGGAGCTCATAATCAACACTAATTAGGTGACCAAGAACCTGAGACTATGTAGCTCAGAAACTTGGGGTAAAACCAAATACTACTGTTCTAAAATTTTAAAAAAAAAGATTTCTAATAACATTCTGCTACACTCATAGATCAGTGCCTTGCTCAGCTAGCATCAGGGAAGCTTCATCTTGCACCAGATAGAAATAAATACAGAGACCCAAAGCCAGACATTACACAGAGAAAGAGATGACCTTGGAACACTCAGTTCTAAATGGGATGTCTCCATCAAACTCCTCCTCTCAGAGCTTATGAGCCAAAGGGGACTTAGGACACCAGGAGAACAAGACCCTCTAAATGTTCTAGTTTTTATTTTATCTTTGTTTTGATGGTAGTTTGATTTTTAGCTAATGGAGTAAAACAAAATGATGTATATTAATGGGTAGCTTGTTGTATTAAAATAAGTGTACATATTATGTAATGGTCACATCACGGTAAATTTGCCTGGCTCTATCATTATTTCATGGTAAAATAGCAACTACTGTTTGTCTAGATTTTTGAGTCATACAGTACTTAACATACTAAGTTACTCTGCCGTGAATAGCACATCCTCCTGTAACTTGGTTTCCATTGGTCAACTTCTTACCACATCTCCCTCTGCCCTGAGAAGGGGATCAGGTAATGGAGAAAGGAGTTTTTAAAGGTGGGACTGAGAGGAGAGTTGGGCGGGGGCTGTGCTTGACAGACACCCACACCGGATGGAGTTTGGGGACTCTTATGGAAGAATAAGAGGAAGGATTGTGGGCCCCAAAAGGGATAGGAACTTCACAAAAAGACCAATAGAGTCAACTAACCTGGACCTTTGGGGTTCTCAGAGTCTGAACCACCAACCAAAGAGCATATAGAGGCTGGTCCTTGGCCTCCCTACAGATATATAACAGATGTACAGCTTGGTCTTCATGTGGGTCCTGAACAACTGGAGTGGGGGCTATCCCAAAAGCTGTTGCTTGCATGTAAGATATGTTCTACTAGCTGGCTGCCTTGTCTGGCCTCAGAAGCAGAGGAAGAGTCTTTCCTAGAAGAGTCTTAAGTGCCAGGGTGGGAGGGATACACTGTGGGATCCCCACCCACTCAGAGGAGAAGGAGAAGGGGAGTGGGGAAGAATTGTGGGAGGGGGTGACCGGGAGGGGGCAGTGAGCAGGATATAAAGTGAATAAGTAAAAAAAATTAAATAAATAAAAAACAAAACTAATAAATAAATTATGAAGAAAAAAGATATAAAGCAAACAAAGGACCAACAGACAACATCACATGATGTGTGTTCAAGAAGCCTCAGGCATGACAAAAAGGTTGGAAAATGGCCTTGGACAACCCTAACCAACAACTCAAAAGAATTCTCACACCTATTTTGGGTTTTTCTTTTGTTAGATAGTCTTTGACTCTTCATGAAAACACTGTCACCCAGATGGGAATTTTTGATTGAAACTATACTTGCATATTAATAGATGTACACATATTATAGGTGTTTTTAGGTAGATAGTTAATAGTACGGCTCCTTGGAACTTTTTCAGACATCCTAGTGGTAAGTTGACTCTCCTTTCTGTTAACAGCTCAATAAAGTTTAAGATCTAAAATGCCAGTCCCTTTCTGCACCATCCTTCCACTGAGGATTCTGTCATATCTGGGGTCTTTTGTGATTCCATATGGACATCAATGTTTTTGTTTGTTTGTTTTGTCATTTCTGTGAAGAATGAGATGGGGCTTTTTGACTGGAATTGTGTTGAGTCTATATGTAAATAATTTTCCATAAAATCATCATTTTCACAATTCCATCAGCACTGAGCACAGCATGCCACTGATAGTTTTAATGTCTTTCTCCATCTTCCTTCAGAGGTTTAAGATGCCATTCATGTCAGAGATTTGACTTTCTTTGAGGATATTGTGAATAATAATAGTGTATTCATACTCTCCTCTGTTTGTCAGTCATGTGTAGAAAACTATTGAATTTTGATAATTGATACTTTATTCTTCCCTTTTTCTAACATTGTTAATCATTTCCTGATATATCCTGGTAGAATTTTGGGGCTCTTTAATGTGCGGTATCATGTCATCTGGAAAGAGGGATCATTTGACCTCTTCTTCTGCTCTTTGAATACCTCTATTTTTCTTCTCTTGCCTTACACCCCTAGCTAATGCTTTCAGCACAGCATTGGAAAGGAATGAGTTCAACAGATATCCTTGTTTTATTCCTGTTTTCAGTGGAATTGCTTCAAGTTTATCTCCATTCAGGTTGCTGTTGGCTGTGGGTTTCTTTTACAGAGCTTTTATTATGTGGAAGTCTGTGCCTGCTAGTTCTACTCTCTCTGGAACTTTTTATCATGAAAACATGTTGGATTTTTTTTCCCAAAAGCTTTTTCAGTATATTGAGAAGATCATGTGATTTTTGACTTAAATCCATTATGTGGTTTTCAAGTCTACTCCATTTATTGACTAGTGTGTGCTGAACCATCTCCGCATCTCAAGGAGAAAGCCAACATAATTACGGTGCGAGACTTTTTTATGTATGTCTGTATTGGGTTTGCAAGTATTTTGTTAAGCATTTTAAAATTTATGTTCAACAAGCATATTTTTTGTGGGTCTTTCTGTGGATCTTTACCTCATGTGGGTACTACAATGATAGTGGCTCCAAAGAAGAAATTTTGGAGTCCTTCTTCTATTTCTTTTCTTTTTTTTTTTTAAGTTTGAGAAGGACTAAAAGTAATAAACTTCTGCTGTCAATCCACTTGGCCCTGAACTTTATTTTTTCTTGGCCCTGAACTTGTTTTTCTTAGCAAGATTTTATATTACTATTTCAATCTTGTCATTTATAATGAGTCTCTTTGGGTTGTTGATTTCTTCTTGGTTTAATTTTGATGACTTAGCTGAATCTAGAAATTCATCCATTTCTTTCAGATTTTCCACCTTAAAGGAATATAGGTTTTTAAAGTATTCATCACAAAATTCTGAATTTCTGGTGTCTGTTGTAATGTTTCCTGTTTTCTGATTCTATTAATTTGGGTCCCTTCTTTCTCTTTTGTTTAGGTTGGCTAGGGGTCTGCAGTCCTGTTTTTCTTCTTGAAGTGGACATAGTTTTCTGTGAGCAGAACATAGAAACATTTTGTAAAATATAAGTGGAGATGGGAAGGCATAAACTTGCAAATTCAAACCCTTCTGTCTTGTTTTCACAGACAAGTGCATATATTTCAATAAGGCCCTTTGATTGTGCTTTATCATTTCTGAATTTTAAATTGCAAATGATAACATCAGCTTCCAAATGTCACCCATCATGGTGAATTGGCTTTTCACCTTTTTAAGCCATTTGCTTCTCTTGCTTCTAAAATGTCAAATGTGAAGTCTCCTGATAACAAAGCAAGGCACATTGTTTTTTATTCCTACCCAGAAACTATAATACTTAGCAAACAATTCTTCAGAAGCTTGTGTTAATCCATAAATGTTTGTGTTGCTTATTTAGTATGTTAGCTGTGACTATTGACACATCTTTTAAGTGCAATTAATTGATATATGTTAACTCCTGCAATACAAGCACATTGCATTTGTTTTACAATTGTATTCTCTTTTTTATTTATTATTTGTTCATGGTGATTTATTTTACCACCTCAATGGAGCTAAACCTTCATCCCTTAAAATGGCTTCAATTGATGAATCTCTTTTTTTGTCTTCCAAACCCACCCCCAGATATATAGTTGTTTGTTTTGTAAAATGAAGGCAGAACAATTGAAAAAATAACACTTCCATTTCATGGCTTATTTGCAATAAACTTTGACCTAGCAAACCCACCTAGTGCCAGCGCCTCAGATTCATGGATTTTTGAAAGAACTGTTATAAGACCTGAGTTATTAAGCCAGCTCACTAGTTTCATCAAAGCTCAAATGGAAATTGTTACTGCTGTGACATATGAGAAATAGATCAATTAATTGATGAGTTGGATGATTTATTTATAAATGTATTCATTTAGTCATTTGGTCAGCACATATCTATAGAGAATTATGTTCTAAGCACTAAATAGATAAATAAGCCAGTTTTTCACCTTGATAAGTTAACATGCAAATGAAGAACAAAACATGTCAATAACTCAGTAATTAAAAACTACCTCCTTTCTTTTTAACTCAATTTTGAAAATAATTGCCTGAAAGTTCAAAACTAATATCATTCAGTAACCCAATAACTCTTATGTAACAAATTGTAAAATATATCTCTAAGGCATTTCCACTATTTAAATGTATGAGCAGTTTCTTAGTTAGGGTTTTATTTCCATGAAGAGACACCATGATCAAGGCATATTGTCCTTCAATAGGGCAAATCAGCAACCTACAGATCGGGAAAAAAATCTTCACTAACCCCACATCCAACAGAGGACTAATATTCAAAATATATAATGAACTCAAATAGCTAACCACCAAACAAACAAACAAACAAACAAAAACCAAGCAACCCAATGAAACAATGGGGTATATAACTAAACAGAGAATTCACAACAGAGGACTCTCAAATGATTGAGAAGCACGTAAAGAAATGTTCAAAGTCCTTAGTGATCAGAGAAAAGCAAATCAAAATGACCCCGAGATTCCTCCTTACACCAATCAGAATGGCTAAGATCAAAACCTCAGGTGACAGCCCATGTTGGTGAGGATGTGGAGAATGAATAACACTCCTCCATTACAGGTGGGATTGCAAACTGGTACAATTACCCTGGAAATCAATCTGGAGGTTCCTCAGAAAATTGAAAATAGATCTACCTGAAGATCCAGCAGTTCCACTCTTGGTAATATACCCAAAAGATTCCCCACCAGGCCACAGGGGCAAGTGTTCCACTATGTTCATAGTGGCCTTGTTTGTACAACCAGAAGCTGGAAACAACCCACAGAAGAATGGATACAGAAAATGTGGTTCATTTACACAATGGAATACTACGCAGGTATTAAGAATGAGGACATCCTGAGTTTTGCAGGCAAATGGATAGAACTAGAAAATATCATCCTGAGTGAAGTAACTCAAACCCAAAAGAACATCCATGATATCTACCCACTATACTCATAATAAGTGGATATTAGCCAAAAAAAAAAGAGTACAGAATACCCAAGATCCAGTCCACAGAACTCAAAAAGGTCAACAAGCTGAAGGGCTCAAGTGAGGATGCCTTAATCCCACTTGGGAGGGAGAAGAAAGAAATCACAAGGAGGGAGGGAGGGAGGGACCTGGGTAGGAAAGTGGATAGGGATGGGGTGTGTGTAAGGGGGGAACCTGATCAGGTATTGGATGGAGGAAAAGGACTAAAGCCCTGAAGGTCAGCAGAAAGAATGGAAACAGGCAACCTCAGGAGGTAGGAGATGGGGAGACCCTCCAGAATGAACCAGAGGCCTGGGAGGTGAGAGACTCTCAGGATTCAAGGGAGGAACCTTAGGTGAAATGCCCTACAATGGGGAGAGAGAACTTGTACAGCCCACCTCCAGCAAAAAGACAGGGCATCAAATAAGGAATATGGTTGCCATCCCACAGTCAAAATTCTGACCCATAATTGTTCTTGTGTCAAAGAATTGTAGAGACAGAAATGGAGGGGAGCCTGAGAAAAGAAGGCCCAGCAACAGGCCCAAAGTGGGATTCAGTGGGGTTGTGATTAAGGTGCTGAGAACAGTGGCTGGAGGGACATGTTAATGCTGTGCCTTTATGAACCTTTTAAACATTTGAAACACAAATATATTATTAACTTCAACACGTACATTAAAGACCAAAAAATTTCTTTTTAAAAAAAATCTAAGTTGTCTGATTTTACTGAATTTCAAGCATTTTCACAGGTCTGGGTCTCTTCTAGAATATGTATCTCCAACTTCTTGACCATTTCCTAACCTGTCAAGTCAGTATTCTTTTGTATGTGCCCCTTCATTTCAGTGCGCCTATTTTTAACAACATGGCAAGTACCCATAGTCCTCTGTTTACTACACCACATTCCCACTTTATACCTTCTTTTCTTAAGCTCAAAATAGTTGAAAGGCTCTGGGAAGATGCCTTTGCCAAAAAGCAGAGAAACAGGAGCCTGCAGGTCATATATGAATAATGACTTTCCCCCCTGAATTCTACTCTTGTATCTGCTTTTCCACATAGATTGAAGATAATATTTTGGAATATTTATTCAGAAATGCAAGGAAATATAAAAATAATGTGAAACTGTTTTCAATTCTCAGCTGCTTTCTCCGTATTAGCCTATGGTCTTAGTTGAGGCCACAAGATATGTGAATATTTCAAAAAGAGAAATATATGTCTCATTTTTGAGGGTAAACGATGTCACCTTCTTTCACATGTCCCCAATATTACAATAATAAGAGATGCTTTATTCATGCTGGATAAGAACTATGGACAATCTATGCGATTTATTCTTCATTCAAGACCACAAGTTAGACACTCAAGAAATAGTCTTTTCTTAAATTAAAAAAATAGCGTTATCTTTTTTGCATTTGTGTGATTTTATGGAGAATCCTGTTGCCTTTATATCTTTCAGTCCAGGAATTTGACTATCACTTCTAAAATGACATTTTAAATGAAATGTTCGTCATTGGTATCAGGGAAGGAATAATTTGCTTCAAAGTGATACTCTATTTTTGAATGAATGCCATACAGTGAATATAGAATAAGGGACAAAAATGCATTAGGATAATTTTCAAAATGTAGAAAATATTTCTTTTTAATGGGATTCACAGAAGTCTCATCAATGATTTTACTGTTACTTTTCTTTTGAAAAGATTTTGAAAAGTCTTTCACTAGAATTTAGACATGTACTCAGAAACTAGGGGCAATGTGCTTATCTTGCTTACCTGTGCCTAAGCAATTCCTTTCAAACCCTCTCAGAGAATGGGCCATAAGGCATTTATATGTTTTTGTTTTGAATCACTATTTTGAATGTATCTTCTAGACTTCATGGGCTGCTTCCCCAAATATTCTATATGTTCCTTGAGAGGGGCAGGGGTAGGGGATTGGGGATTGAGTTTTATTTAATCCAAAGCATCTGTCTCCCTGTCTGCTGTACAGTAACTCTTCAAGAGATGGTTGTTAAGAAACTTGAAAAGCTATATGGAGGTAACCATGGACAACCTGGTGTGTGAAATATCCAGACTCGTATGCATAAAGAACAGTATCCTTAAAATTAAAAATCTATTGAGCCCTACAAAATATGAAGATACGGGTAAGTATTGTCTGCTTCCTCTTAAAACTGGAAATGACCATCTATCTAGAGCATATAATAACTTCTAGGGAACAGATAATTACTACAGTTCACCAATCATGATCAATAAAAATAACAGATTTAAACAGGTTGACAGGTTTTTAAGGGAGAAAAGAAAAAACAAGATAGAGGAAAAAAAGAAGACAATAAGGTGATGAGCACAGGTGAAGAACTGATGGATAGATGGATGCAGAAGATGAGGTGGGTCCACAGTTCTAGTGTTCATTCAAGCTGAGGAAGAAACTCAGAGGAAACTATTACCAAACAGCTCAGTGAGAGTGACATTTGAGAAGGGGAGATGCTATCTTCCTTCTGCTGAGTTCATTGACCGCTGTTAGGCACCTACCTGTTTGTCTCTTGAAGGACTAGCCTCAGTCTTCTACTACACAGTTATAGTACAACAGCCCAGGTTGCACAAGCAACCATCCTAAGAACTGACTTATTTCTTGAAGCACCTGAATGCTTATCTTTATTTTAACCTCATCCCCCAAATTCATATCCTAGAGGCTTATGTATTTAAATTAAAAAACAATCTGCTCCATAGGAGTGTTTTTCTTAATGAGGAGAAAAGTGTATCAGTTGAAGACTATATAGTGATAATACCTATGCACTATTAAAGATTGCCTTTCACAGATTTGCAGACGTTATGTTTTGTCTTTTGCATTTATCATTTCATTTCGTCTCCCCAAGGTTTCCAGCTTTCACTGTTATGATCCTACAAATAAGTCACAGGACAGAGTCAACCAAATGCAGCCACAGCACACACATGAGACCACACTAGTGAGCCTTCTGTGCAGTTAATAGCATTATGAATATATCTAGGTGGTTAAGGACAAGAGGGCCTCATAGACTGTGTTCAAACTAAGAGAAGCCAGCAAACTAATTGTGTGGCTGATAGAAATTAGCGAGAGCATAAAGGAAAATGATATTCCTAAGAAAAAATACCCAGAATCTTGGGTAAGAATTTGGTGGCTAAGTGGTTTTTGTCCCAAAGTTATCAACTGTTATGTTTTATTTACATGTATGTGATATACAGATACACTAATATATTGCAAGAAATGCTGAATCACAAAATTATTTGTTTTGAAGTTTTTTAGCTTTTTATTTTTGTTTGTTTGGTTTATTTCCTATTTATTTATTTATTTACTTTAAATCCTGATTGATGGCCTTCATGGTCTCTCCTACCCCACTCTCCTCATCCCGTCTGCCCTTCTCCCCTGAGATGGTGGAGGACTCCTCTGGGTATCCACTGATCCTGGCACATCAAGTCTCTGCAGAGCTGAGTGTGTCCTCTCCTATTGAGGCCAGGCAAGACAGCTCAGCTAGAAGAATACATCTGGGTTTGCATTTATTTGTATGGGGAAAATATTCAAGCCCTACCTCAAGATCTATACAGTATGGACAAAGAACAACATGTATAAAAACCCAATTGGTAGAAGCAAGTGGCCAAAGACAGAGGTGAACATAAGACACCAATGTACCCTGGAAACCTTGGAAGTGCCTATGGTCTTCCAGTTCAAAAAATGGAGCTCAAATCAATCTGTGTAGACCTAGAGTAAATCCTGGTATCTACACTGAATATTTGCAAAGCCTTTTCTCCATAACTAAGTTATTACAGAAACAACAAACTACCATTTTGTGTAGTTATTGTATGTTGGGTGGTCAAAGGAAAATAACACTATAGATTATTAAGTCATCTTAAAAACAATTGAATGGATAAAGAATGGATAACTCAGACACAAAAAGACGTGCATGGTCAGTAATCATATTAGCCTTAAAGCATAGGACACCTTTACTACAATCCAAAGACTCAAAGAAGCTAACTAACAAGAAAGTCCAAAGGGAGGGTGTGGGTCAAAACTCACGCACGGGGTAGCAGGCGGGGGCACGGGACGCGCTTGTTTCGTGCTATGGCACTTCCCAGCGAGACTCAGCAGCGCAGACCACCAGCGAACGGAGGGTGTGGAGAAGGCTCCCCCCCCCATGAGAGTTTTCCACTTACACAATGAGTCCAGAGTTCTAAGAGTCACGTGGGGTTGAAAGCATACAGATTTATTGACATGACAATGAGTTTGAGTGGTGGCGTGCTTTCCCACAAAATGCCAAGAGAGGTCCCCTTATATTAGGGAGAAGAGGGGCTTAGGAGACCTGTAAGCCCGTCCTCTACCTGGGCCTTACATGACCCATTGCATGGAGACCTCTGTCAGGTCTCTGGGGGCGTGGCTAAACACCCCAGGATTTCCACAGTCCCACAGGAGGATGCTTGACTCTCACTTAGGGGAAATAAAATAGTCATCAGAGGTGGATGGAGGGAAGGAACTGGGTGGGAGAGGGGATGGGGAGGGTAAGGGGGAGGGATCAAGTGTAGGGAGATCTGGGGAGAGAGGGCTTGGAGAATGCCAGAAATTATTGTGTATGGGGACAGGATCTCTAGGATGCCCCAGAGATCTGGTATAGGGAGGCTCTTGGAAGTCTATAAGGGTGACTCTAGCTAAGACTCCTAGCAGTGGGAGATATGGAGACGGAAGTGGGGGAAGTGAGCCTGAGACAGATGACCCTTATATGAGACCACCTGGGTGGTCCAGGCAGACAAGGATCAAACACCATACAACCACCAGACTGGCACCATGGGGCTCAGGCAGGGAGCTAGTCTGAGATGACCAGCACATGCCCAAGATTATTCCAGTCTGGCTCCATAATGCACAAGCAGGGTAAAGCACTCCTGAGACAACCCCAGACACTCAGACTCCAGGCACCACTAAGAGTAGTAAGTAAGTGATAGAGAAATGGAAGAGAAAGAGGCAGAAGGATATGGGCACAATGAAGAGCGGCAGAACTGGAGACTCCAGAGTAGTGAGGAGCAGCTTGGTATGAGTAGCCAGGGATGCCACCCGGAACCATGATGGCATCCTGGCCTGTGGTACCACCAGAGTCTATGTCTGGGTTCATGGCCCTGCAGCACCAGGGGTCTGTAATCACCAGAGGCCAGGCAGGCATGTTGATGTCTGAGGGCTGTGCAGAACTGGCTACATCCGTCACTTGTGCATCATGGGAGAGCTGACCCTGCCCCTGGCCAACTGTAGTACTTGGGAGAGTATGTCCTGCTCATTAAGGGAGTTACAGGTGAGCCAATCCTTTCCCCACCACCACTACCACCACCACCATCACCAAGGATACAAGCAGGGAAAGCTGGCCCTACCACTCATCTCCTATACAGTGGCTCATGGACAAGAGAGAGATACCCTCCTCTCCCTCACTCCTGACTCCTGCAGCAAGTAGGCCTGTCTCTGGGATCATGCGATCAGGAGAGCTGGCCCTGCTTTGCACCTGCTTCGGCACTTGGAAGAACAGGTCCTGCACCTCAACTGGGCAGCACCGGAGAGCTGGCCCTGGTTATAGGGTTGCAGCCTAGAGGGTGTGAGCATGGGAGAACTGGCACCACAACTGTCTGTCGTCAGTCAGCTTGGAAGAGGGAGAGATGCCCTCCTCTATCCTTGCCCCTTGCCACCTACAGCAGGTTGGAGAGCTGGACCTGGAGTCATGAAACCAGGAGAGCTCTCCCTGTCCTGCACCTGCTGCAGTGCTTGGGAGAGCTGGCCCAGCATCTTGCCTGGACAAAGCAGTAGAGCTAGCCCTGGATATGGGGTTTTGCAGGTAAACGAGCCCCAAGAACATGAATATAGGGGAGCCAGCCCTGCCCCTTGTTTGCAAGGCGATGGTACAGATGAGGGAGAGATGACTTCCTTGCCTCCCTTGACCCTCACTATCTTTGGCAGGATGGAGAGCTGGCCCTGGGTCATGAGAGTGAGAGAATCAGCCATGTCCCTTACCAGCTGAAACACTAGGGAGAACAAGCCCTGTAGCACCTCACCTGCACAGCAGGGGAGAGCTGGCCTTGGTTGAGAAGGTTGCTTGGCAAGCCAGTCCCAAAGGAGTGATAGTGGGAGAATCAGGGGTCTGACCAGCTCAGATACCTCTCTAGTCCAGATCCAAGGCTTAGAATTGGCCCACTCCAATATCTACCCCATCAATGAATGGCTGGAGTCCATAAAGATCCAGCCCTACTGATATACTTGATCTCCTGACTGGATTTATAATGCACAAGCAGGGTAAAGCACTCCTGAGATCACTCCTGGAACAACTCCAGACCCTCATAGGCCTCAGGCACCACTAAGAGTAGCAAGTGGCAGAACAGAATTTCTGAGAGGAGTCTTAGCAAGGTTCCACTATTGATAAAGTAGCAGAAGCCAGAGGCCTCGTACTAGACCAACCAACAAGTCATTATGATGAACATTTGCAAACAAAGAAGTGTGGACAAAAGGCTACACTGAGGGACACACTGTGACACCCTACAGCTTCCACAATGAGGTATTTTTTTCTGTTGTGGGAGAGGTTGTAAGGGTGGCATGCAGGTATAGGAGGAGGAGGAGGAGGAGGAAGAGATAAGTGAGATTGTGGTACAGGTTGTGAAATTCACAAAGATCCAATAAAAGGTTTAAAAAAAATTATTTTACATTCTCAATTTGATATTTAATATATTTAAATTTTGGATTGGTTCCTACTGTGAAATGTCTATTAAGTTCTCTGGAGCTGTAGCCTTCACTCTCTGAGACCTAAATTAATGCAATAAACATGCATTTTATGAGCACAAGACATTGTGCTTTTGCTTCTGATAATGCATTTCTACAAAGGCTATACTGAATTTTCTGTAAAATTGACAGTGAAGACATTGTCCATTTCTTTATTCCCTGTCTACAACAGAGACTATCAGTTCTTGTCAAATATTTTTAGAGGTGTAAATTGCTACCCAGAAAAGTACTATGCTTTTCAGCCAACCCTACATTTTATATGATATAACCACACGATTTAGTTCTAGGAAAAAATAAAAGACAGATGCACATGTGTGCTCTGCGTGTTACATGAGAATTCTGAGAAGTTTGTTTAGATAGAAAGAATAGTAACCTTTCTACTTTCCTTCTTGCTTAGAGCTTTATACCCAGATATGAAGCCTGTCATTCAGTAGCTACCCTGGATCACAAGGTAGCTCAGACTGGGTCTACTCTTGGCAGGTCTTGAAGACGAGGAATAAGAATATAGAATCCTGGGGCTTTGATAGCACATTAAGTTTTTGCCCAAAAGAATGAGAAACTCCCCAATCAAAACTTCTTTTGTATGAAATCAAGCCATCTCTTTTGATTAAGTCTATTTTATTTGAGGTTTTCCCATTATATGTAGCAATTTCTGACACCAAAATAAATGCATCATAAGTTAGTTGGGGTTTTTGTCCTTTTGTTTTTACAGTTTATAGCATGAGAAAACTTACGTGACTTCCAGCACAGAATCCTGTACTTTCTGATAGTTTATTTACATTAAAATAGTCCAGTTACTTAATCTTTGATACCCTTTAAAATGCTTTCTGTAATATAACCACTGAATTTTATATGATCTATTGTTTAGGTGGTATTGCATTTTAGACATGGATAATATAGGAGAAATTGGTGGCTTTCATTGCTCACACTTAAATTCTAAAACAACTTTGTCTCCCTTAAATGAAAGATTTTTCACTCTGTCCAACAAAAATTTCTGAAGCCCAAATGGAATTTGTGAGTATTTACAAAAATGATTTCAACTGTAAATAAATCAATATAGTTGCACTATTGCTTATTTTAAAGATGCTGAACTCAGCCAGGAAGCTGAGACATGGTTACATACATATTAGGTTAATAAGTGTCAAATCATGGATTTCCATTGCAATTAACCATTGGCAGAGGTGTGTGGAAGCTAAACCAGTCAGCATGCATCCAAATTCTGTCTCCTACATGCATAAAATAATTATCAATAAGGCATATTTTCAGACCATAGTGATCTGCTGCCAGCCATTACTTCCTCTCATCTTCAAATAGCTTTTAGTCTTTAAATATGAAAGGATAGATCAAGGAATGTATACTTATATACTGGTTCCACAGTGGGGCCTGTAATCTAGACAGATGTCCTGGCTTCTTGACACCACTGACAATTCATCTACACATTGCCTTCCCCCTCCCCTGGTTTCTCCCTGCTTCCATTGAGTTCCAGCGGAAATATCTTAGCTGTGCAGAGCATTGCATCAGGTAGATGTGCACAGGAAAGGAGTGTATGGTTTTCACTTCATTATATAAGTAAATGCAGAAAATAGATTCTGGTCATTCAGAACAATTTGGATATGGAACTGATCTTTTGAGAGAATGAATAAAGCTGCATTCCCCACAGATAATTCTGCTAATCCTGCTATCAATACGACTATAAAGTTATATAGCTCCAGGCAATCTCTTATTTTAAATGTCAAGATTTTCTCAAGCAGAGTATTTGGAAACATAACTCAGTCAAGCAATATATGGGCATTTTCACACCCAATCTACTGAAATAACCATTTAAAATAAAAGCAAGAAAACTTGCTCAGCTTGCCACAGGCACAGGTCCAATTGCCAGTACTCTTCTGGCTTTCTTCTGTCTACTCCTTTGCCAGCACCTGCCTAAGGCCATCAGTGGTCTGTTCCATGGGCATCTCCAGTGTTGACTACAAGACAGACCCAGGAAATGCAGAACTGGGACGTTCTAATCTTGTTCTTCTTGCCAGATCCTGTTCTGCACAGACCATTTGTATCCATTTTTAACTTATTTTTATCTGTTTGTGTGTGTGTGTGTGTGTGTGTGTCTGTGTGTGAGTGTGTGTGCACTCACATGCACACGCACACACATACATGAGTGGGTTAACCAGGGGACAAACTACAGGAGTCTGTTTCCTCCTTCCACTATGGGATCTCCAGAGGTCAAACTGAGGTCATCTAGCTTGCCAGCAAGTGTCTGTCTCCACTGAGCCATCTCACTAACCTCACATCTCTTCTATTTGAATAGAAATAATCTAGTCTTCTATTTGAATGTTTATAGTCACTTTCTACCTCCTCTCCCAAGTTATTAGTGTGTATGTTCAATTAGTTATTCTGTCCTACTTTAATGATCTTGGTTCTATGAGCTTCCTCCCTCCCACCAAGTGAGTGGGAAACAAACTCACCATGCCACCGACAAACTAAAGCAATTCCAGCAGCCACTGAAATGGGTCATGGTTATAAAATGTCAAAGAAGGCCCAGTGGGCTGGCATGAGTGGCCGTCTCCCATAAGATTTTATTTTACTGCTGAGTACTTTGGGATGAAATATGACTATGGTGCTCTAGGCTTCCTGTGACATGGTGAGTATAAATATGAGTTTTTGTTTTGTTATTAATCAAGTATTCTAATTAAGAAACATTAGTCTAATTAGCTCCTAAATTGACTGCCAATTTGTAAAGGATATAAACACAATAAAACATAACAAAGAGGAAAAGTACACTGTGTAGAATTGTTTTTAAAAAGAAAAAAAAAACTGTCAAAATTCAGCAGTCTGGCCAGACCTTGGGACATATTAGGCTTTTGTGGACTTACGTTCTGAATCTCAATGGTTTCGATAAGGGCAGATGCATAGAAAGATAAATAAAAATTATTATATAGAAAATACAAAAGACTGTATAGCTACCCAGACTTTAAAGTGTTTTTGACAATATTTTAATATTGGATTTGGTTTTTTAATGTTGCAACATGGATGAGCCAGGCTGAGGAAAAGAAAAAGCCTGAACAGGCAAAAGGCTTGTTTTTTAAGAAGCTTCATCTTATCCATCAATATTCAATTATTATTCCTTAAAATGTATCAGTAAACTATCAGGATGTCCAAGATATTAAGCAGAAAGTAAAAGTTGTAATTAGGGAGAGCCAATGTCGGACAGTTTTCTAAAAACAGCCTTAAGTAATAAAGTACTTATAAAAATATGGTAAACTAGTAGAAGGCAAAACATAAAGCCAGAATCTATGGTGGCCACAAAGCATTGTATAAGTTAGTGGCAGGAGAGGTGTCTTCTCATAGGACCTATGGCTTAACTAAGAGGGTTAAACATTTCCATACAGGGAAAGCTAAAAGTTCTGAATCAGTTTGTCTTCTCACACACATTCCAGTGTCCACCTCCATCGCCAAACCTAACAGTACTTCCTCCTCCATAGCACTGAGGAAGCCATGTTTGATCTCTCTGATTTACCATACAAAACTTGAGATTCTAATTACAGAACCTCAAAAGAAGATTAATGTTCACAAAGAGTAACATGGTCCCAGTGCTCAAGCCAGCCACGTGAGAAAAATGAGCAAGGGTAGACAGAAAAGAATATAGGTGCCAGTGTATTCAAGCAAGGCCTCAGTCAAGACTATGAAAATGTTCAAATTTTACTAGACACCTGTAATAACTGGGTCAAGTCAATTGGTCCCTTTCTTGAACATGCTGCCCTGATAAAGGTGTGAACTTGGTCAAGGCTGGCTGCCTTTTGCTAAAATCCTGAAAGAGAACAGCCAGTATTCCACAGCTGGAAGAACCAATCTGTCACTACTGAAAGATGCCAGAGGGGTGGTTGCCAACCACATGGGTTTTCCTTTATTCAAGAAGCTTTCTAATATAAATTGGTATTTTGGAAACCATCCCAAATATTTTTTATGATTATGATTGATATATGGACATCTCTTGGTTGGTATTATAATTACTAATCCTATCATAAAATGTGTTAGTATTAGAAAGTATCAAATTGTACCTCATGTTCCTCTCTTTGTCTGTCTTATCCTTCTTGCCCAGCATTTGTCAAAGACATCATTAGCTCAGGGAAGACTAACAGAGGTCTATCCATGTCAGGAGCAGCCCTGCTTATACACTGAAGGCCTAAAATCAGCCATTAGGCCGAAAATCAGCAATAGGCCTGACATACATGCCTGCTAGCAACAAGTCTTGGGTCTCTGTGGAAAAATACTGAAACAGATAGCTAGGAGTTATTGTAAACAGACAGCTTTGGTGGAAGGCTGCCAAGCCCAGTCATAAGGCCTTGTAGATGGGTAACCTTGGTGGATAGTACCACCTTAGATAAAGACAAGTGAATCATAGGAGGAGTCATAGTGATCTGTCCCCTGAACCTTCACCCAGCTGACATTCTGTTCTGGAAGATATCTGTACTCCCCCTGAATACCCACACTCCTTCATCATCCCCTTCCCCACGTCCTGCCTTTTTGTGTATATAACCTGCATGTGCAAAAGTAAAAATTACGATCTGATCAGATTATAGACAGGTTGTCATTCCTTTTGTTTTTGCCTGCTCCCCCACTCTCTTTCAGGTGACCTCCCCAGACCCCTGTTTAATGTCCTGCTGGACATTTTGGCGCCCAATGTAGGGCTCAAACCCAGGACCCTGAGGTTAAAAGTCTCATGCTCTACCGACTGAGCTATCCAGGCCGTGGTGGTGAGAGTACCGAATCCTAACCACTAGACAAAAGGGAGACAGATGGGTCAGGAGTTCAAACTCATCCTGGGTCACATAGCAAGACCCAAGCCACCCAGGCTACACAAGACACTGTCTCAAAACAAATAAACAATATAAGGGTTAAATTTTCTTTACTTATAGCCTTTTTCCAAACAAATACAACTGGAGTATTCTTTTTGAGACTCAGAGAAGAAATTCTAGAAGTATGGTCCTGATACAGAAATCTACACAATTGAGCATTTCCAGTGAACTCACACTAATGTTTCTGGAATTTTTGTTCCTCTCTATTTAGGCATACCCTAGGTGTGACACTTTATGTCTCTCTCTTTCTCTGTCTCTGTCTCTCTATCTCTCTGTGTCTCTGTCTCTTTCTTTCTCTCTGTCTCTCTCACACACATACACACAAGAGAAGGAGAGGGAGAGGGAGAGGGAGAGGGAGAGGGAGAGGGAGAGGGAGAGGGAGAGGGAGAGGGAGAGAGAGAGAGAGAGATTCTAGTACCACTTTCATATATGACCACTATTCCTCTGCTCCATTTAACCCTCAAATTTAATAGAAAACATGTACAGAGATCTAAAAGAGACAGAATGATATATTTTAAAATATAACCAAAGAGCCTAATATAATCAAAGCAAATAAAGGCAACACTGGCATGGGGTTTACAAGGGCAGAAACAGTCTTTGAGCAAGCATGCCAAGACCGTGGACATATTTAACTTTCTAAAATAGAAAACGCTAAATGAAGTATTGGCATATGTATATCATTGAACGTGGGAAACTGAAGCAGAAGGATCATGAGTTTAAAACAAGCCCAAGATACACAGAAGTTTGAGGCCAACCTGGACATTGTCAGGAGACTGTCTAAGATGAAAGAGAGTGGAAATTAGTCTCTCCTCAGAATGAGCTCCCTAATGGGTTATCCAATTAGTGGTCAGCAACACAAAAGGGATTCAGCAGGTTGTACACATACACACACATACACTATGTATGTAAGTAAGTATGTATATGTGTATGTATGTATATAGCAATAATAATTAAATAAGAGGCCATGAATTTGAAAGGGACTGGGGGTACACTAGAGAGAAAAGAGGAAAGGGGAAATGATTTACTAATATTTTAAAATAAACATTTAATACCACTTTAAGTGAAAAGAAAAGTAAGGGCTGAATGTGGGGAGTTGGAGGTCCAGAAACGATGATAAACTGGATGGTAGGAGTACTGCCAATCAGCTAGATGAGGGGTCCTTTTGCTCTTCCTAGATAAAACTTATAAGCAGGCAAGAAGTACATCTCCCTGGTCATTAGCAGCTTTGCTTTCCCTTTGGTTGAGCAGTAGTGAGCAAAGGCAGCAGATAAAGGCAGCAGTAGTGAACAGTACCCTCTACTCTTGTAGTCCTCATGTGAGTATTGAATATTGGGACCCTAAACTCTATAGTTGCTGGTCTGTAAAGTCAGGATTCCTTAGTCTTTAGATGTGTCTGGTTTTAAGGATCCTAGGCTTGCTAAAGTACTCCTCAGCCTTTATGACCACTGATTCTCATCCATTTTAATGCTTCAATCCTTTAATAC
Source organism: Grammomys surdaster (assembly GCF_004785775.1). Classification (NCBI taxonomy): domain Eukaryota; kingdom Metazoa; phylum Chordata; class Mammalia; order Rodentia; family Muridae; genus Grammomys; species Grammomys surdaster. Next base: position 771,421 of record NW_021604622.1, read on the forward strand.
ACGTCCTCATGTTGTGTTGACCCTCAACCATAAAATTATTTTTATTGCTACTTCATAACTATAACTTGCTACTCTTATGAATCATAATGTAAATATCTAATATACAGGATATCTGATATGCGACCCCTCTGAAAGGGTCCTTCAATTCCCCAAAAGTGTCACAACCCACGTTTTAAGAAATGCTGCCTTAAGACCAATAATACTAACCAGCCAGTGAGTTTTACAACTCTCGGTCTGGGATCCGAGATTCTTGGCTAGGCTTGACAGCTTTCTGGAACTCTTCTGGATCAGGGAGCAACCAGAAGCAGCTGTCATGTTTCTTCAACACATCGGAGTACTGTTCCAGACAGTTTAGTATTATACAAGGGTAGTCCAACTGGCTTCTTAACTATAGTGCTTATGTGCAAGACAGCCAGGGCACAAGAGAGACTCCAACAATTTCTAAAATTAATGAGTCAAATTGCACCACTTTCTCAACATCTTTGCTTATTTACAAGAAAATGAATAGTAGATGAAGTGTTTGTGCTAACAATGTAAAAAGCTTATCATTAACACTAATGCTGCATTCACTGTATTTTGACAGTGTTTTATCATGGTCCTGTGCTCAAACAACAAGGGGGTCTTTCTCATCTGGCTTGAGATGATCAAATCATAAAGAAAGGACAAAAACCATGTTATAGAGGTAGACTTCAATACAATGAGACAGGAAAGTCATTGTATGTTTTTTTAAAATACACATAAGATATGATTTAATGTTATAAATAGTACCTTGGTTGTCACACAGAGAGTAGATTGTGACAGGAATTCACGGAAACATTCTTTCTGAATCTCTGATTAGGATTATTTGGTGATGGTCAGTGTCATAGTCTATGTACAGGAAGACATGGGGCAGAACTGGAAGATACTTACTTTTGCACTTTGTTCCTTTGAGATGCTAAGGTATAAACTTTCTGTGCAACTGAACTTTGCTTTTATGTTTTCAAGAGGCAGAGATGTGCTTTAAAGCCAAATGTATGAGTAAGATCGCCTCAGGAATATTTGAAAACCAAAGACAATAAGACTTAGAACAGAGTTATGAGGAAAATCAATAATTTAGAGAATCATTGAGAACAAAACAGCTTAAAAACATCTGAAAAAAGAAAAGAAAAGAAAAAGAAACATGAAACGAGGAGGGTTTGCATAGCAGAGAGTTAGTGAAGCACCAGCCTGCTGGCTCTTCTCCTAGACTGGTTTCCAGCTCCTTAAACATTAGAGATCGCCTTCTGACTTACATCTAGTCACTAGAATGAGAATGTTGGTAATAAACGCCACGTTCAAAGTTGCAACAGCATGCCCTTCCATAGTAAGTTGTCCTTTTGTATGCAGTGCAGCAATGTGTACCACCACAGAGAGCTGGAAGTCATCTTTCCACAGCAGGTGAAAACATGGTTGGGCTTTGTGTGTGAGCAGAATAACCACCAAGAGTCTTGAGCCACAGAGTTGGGTTTCTGAATCCCAAAAGGAACGTTCCCATTCTTCTACCCAGTGTGGTTCACAGAAGTCAAAACATGGATTCCTGAGAAAGGAAGCATTCAGTATTCCTGCTCACACCTGAGGATTTCAGGCTAGCCCTGCATACACCTGTGATTTATCTAGATGGTGTCTGTAGGAGAGCTGTTTCTGCACTTGTAATCCAATTTGATGGCCATGAAAATCTTCATGTATAGATGTTGAAGATATCCTCTTTTAGTCAAAAACTTCTGAAATCTATCTCATGATCAGATTTTCATCTATAAGCCAGGTTCTTGGTTTCTCGCTGGAATTTTGACTCTCTTCACTGAACTTGGATAGAGCAAAGCCTATGTAATCTGTCATAGAAAACTTGGGCCCTCCAGAATCAATCAACTGATGGATCTTTTAGCCAGTTACTATACCTACTGTGAATTCTCTTAAGCTTTGTTCCATCCGTTTGTCTTTTATACACACTAAATTTTAATATGCATATATTTCATATTAAATTTTACTATTTATATAACTTTTATTTTAAATTTTATTATGTATTAATTGCTTAAAATATGAAATCCCTGAAACTCATAGCCAAATGTCCTAATTTAGTAAATAGACCTGGGTCTTAAGAACTTACATTGGCTAAAAAATGATCTGAGTCAAATAGAAAGCATTGAAATCCAATTTTGCTCTAAAGTAAGAACTATAACTTTCAGCAGTAGGCACCAAAAAATTTAAAGAATCCTAAAAGCATTTCTTGTTATAAATGTATAATAGGGAGAATTATAAAAAGCAATGACACATTTTCTTCCTTTATAAACTCTCAAGTATCATTTTCCAGTGTTTCAGACATTCTCTCTCTTCATTATGAGATTTCAAATAAAATGCCCACTCAATGGTGAAATCTCCTCCAGAACACAATAAGAGGGTGAGGGGTGAGGTGACAAGCTCTTACATTGTTTTGTTGCATTGTGGGCTCATTAGGAAGACAAGAATGGCTTCCACTAATCTTTGGATTCTCATAAAGGCAGCTGAGGATAATGCCACCTGCTGCATTCTGCTGCAGCCTGCAGCCTGTGCAGTAGACAGCTCACAAGCAATGCCTCTTCACATTGAAAAGCCATTTGCTCCCAATTTTTCCATATGAAATGATGCTACAGATAGAGAAGTAAACAACTGAGCCTTTTCAAAATGTGCATGGAAGGTACATGGGGTCTTTATATCTTCATTCTTGGCATGGATTTAGGACAGAAGTAATCTTAATAGGCAATCTAATCAAGGAAAAGAAAGGGAAGAGAGAGGGGGAGAAGGGAAAGACTGCTTCATTTTAATCAGCTGCAACTGACCAGAATAGTCAGTTTAGTGAAGTGAATCTGTGCAGTTACTACAGTCTACTGCACAGCATTGCTTCAAATGGAAAATCAACTGATGACTTAATTAAAAGCTGGAAAGGGATAAAGAGTACCCCCAATGGGTTGAAAAGTAAACTGCTTATACATTTAAACATATGTGGCAAAGTTTAAATAGCAATTTCTATCAGTAAGGTTGTGTGCTACCATCTACCTGGTAGCCTTGTTGTATTAGAATTTTATTTCTCAAGGCTCTCTTAAGTTTTCTTTTCTTGGAGCACAAATAACTTAAGGGAGAGGACTTGCCTCCACCACCCACCCTGCCCAGTTCATGCCCTCTCAAAGTATTAATCTACTGTTCATTTATGCTGTTAGAACCTCCATTTCTTAATTTGTAAAAACAAAATAGTAGATCTCTGGTCTTAATGAAGAGCAGCCAGACAGATTGTAGGTGGCTAATAATGTCTCTAGCAGAGTAAGTAGCCTTGCTGGTTTTTTAGCATATTTCTATTACATCCACCAAAAAAAAAAAAATAAATAAAATAAAAAACACAGAAAGAAATCATCACTCTAAGCTTCAGATGATAAAACTGCATTGTTATTGTGAGTTATCCTTCATTTATTCAATAGCCAATGCTTTTTTCATCCATTTCTATTAAACTGTGGAAGAGGGAGGGAAAGGATGTCTACTATTATTGAAAAAGTAAGAGTGTATGCCTCAGATCTTTCAAGGAGGACTAACACAAACATGCTGCTACATCAAGCATCTTGGAGGCCCCCATGAAGACAAGTGGATGCTTACAGAATGTCAGCCATACCAACTCTTCCTGCCCTTCAGTATACCAGAAATTGGTGAGACATCAAAGGCTGCACTGCCAGCAAGAAAGCAAGTGTTGTTATGTTTTATTAACCCTTTCTACTACATACAAGGACTCAGCTTAAATAAATGAACTTGGCAAGCACATCCTAAGGATCCCAAGGGGATTAATGTCACCAGGCAATATCTGTCTTACTTCTCTCCATCTTTCTATAGACCTAGGGTACATGCACGTTTTTGAAACATTAAGTTAGCATTTGTTCCAGCCTGTCTCATTTTTCCTTGCTGTTATGGCTTGCCTTAAAGCCGTAAGTGACCATATGTCTATACAGTTGTTGGATCCAGTGTACAGTACCATGTGGGAAAGCATGAGTATATCTCAAAAGGCACATGTCTGAGTAGAGAATCTGTTTGGCCTAAGTAAGTCAAGAGATGAATTAAGGACAAAGAGATGGATAGTTTAGTTGACAGAAGAGTATGGACCTCTGTTTGAGTCACTAGAAGCCATATAAAAGCTAAATATGTAGCAGTATCTGTAATTACAGAACTCCTAAGAAGAGATCTGAGGTAGAGACAAGAGAACACGTAAAACTATATAAAATTACAAACAATACAATGCACTCTACAAGATCCACAGACTAACAAACCACAAAATCCACAAACTAATAAAAAAAAAAAGTATCAGATGAAAGAAACCTTTCAGGTGATTGCTCGGGGTAATACAAGCAATTCTCAAAACAATATAGACTCTGGTTGTTACAGCTTTATCTAACCTGAAAGTCTCCTTCCACCACAGTGACCAGAATAATGAGATATCTGTAAAGGATATCACAGGATAGGGGGAACAAAGAACTAATTGGACTCAAAGGCCCACAAAACAGGAAGGAAATTATATCTACTACTCAACACCTAGCCAAGTTCCCAGGGCTAGAGAGTTCATGGATGTTAGAATAGAATAGACTACCACCATTTTGCTAGATCAGCGTGATTTCTAACTACAGTATACATCTAGTCATTATGATACCAACCATCAACAAAGAAGCTTCCCTTTTATTTTTATTTCCCTCATGACTAACGATGTTGAACCTTTAAGAGTTTCCCAGCCACTTGTTTTTCCTCTTTAGAGAACTTTCTGTTTAGACTTGTACCCCATTTTTAATTGAGTTATTTGTTTTCTTGATGCTCAGACATTTTAAAAAAATTCTTTACATATTTTATACATTGTCCCTGGATGAGGTGTGTAGTTGTTAAAACTCCTTTCCCATTCTGTGTGCTGCCACTTTATCCAAATGATGTTGTTCTTTGCCAATACAGAAGCTATTCAGTTTCATGAGGTCCCATTTATTAATTGCTGTTCTTAATTCTAGTGTCTGTGCTATCACTGTTATGTTCAGAGAGTCTTTTCCTGTGCCAATAAGTTCAAGATTACTCCACACTTTCTCTTCTAGCAGATCCAGTGTATCTGGCCTTATGCTGAGAGGTCCTTGATCCACTTGGACTTGAGTTTTCTTCAGGATGATCACTATGGCACAGAACAGTTTTTTCAAGTATGTCCTCGTTCTCTGGAAGCTTCTTCTGTTGCAATGCCCCCTTTTTTCTAATTTTATTAATTTGGATCTTCTCTCTCCCTCTTTTAGTTAATTTGTCTAAGGTTTATAAGTCTTACTTATTTTCTCAAAGAACCAGCTCTTCATTCTTTGATTCTTTGTAGTATTTTGGTTCATTAGTTTGTTTTCATTTTATAGATTTCAGTTTCATTTCTTCATTACTGCTTACTCCTTCTGGGTGTTATTTCTTCTTTTTGTTAGTTGGGAAGGAAGACACCAAAGAAACAAGGACTTCTAGATACAACAGAACTGATGCACATAAGAATTAACAGAGACTGTGACAGCATGCACAGGGTCAGTACAGGTCTGAGCTAGATGGAATCCCAATGCTAAAAACAGAAGTAGACACAAGCCCTCTTCTCTAACCTAGAATGTATTGATAACTGCTCACAAATGGAAATTTAGTTTCCTCCAATGAATATCACTGGGTATACAAACCACACACTCACGGGCAGGCCCACATGCAGCAGGAGATGGCCAACACAAATCTAAATCACTGGTATTTTCAGAGGGTTCTTTTGTTTTGTTTTATTCTGTGTCATAATGCTTTGTTGTTGTTGTTCTTGTTCTTGTTGTTGCTGTTGTTCTTGTTCTCCCTACAAATCTATTGCGTATATACTTTACATCTTGTGTCTTTGTGGGATTCTGAGTGTCTGAATTTTGGGTCTCCTGCATCTATATGTGTTTCTTGTACTTTTTCTTTGGTTCATGTTTTTCTACTTGTTTGTTTTGTCCTATTCAGGTTCATTTGTTTTATTTTACCTTTCTTTTCTTTTCTTTTTTAAAATACCTGTTTTTTTCTAATAGAGAGATCAAGGTAGGGTAGATTTGGGAGGAGGTGGGGGAGAGGAAGCCATAATCAGATTACAGTATATGTAAAAAAATCTACATATGTTTCTCTTCACAGCAAGTGGAAACCACAAAAAAAAAATAAAAAATAAAAAACTAGACACAATACAGAGATCAATGAATCATGGGAAATTAATTTTTCTTCCCGAATCACCTGTTGTCACATGGTTTGCTTATCTTCTCTTTCTTGCAAGTCTACTTAGGCCAGGACAATTTCAAAAACATAAGAATGTGTATCATATAAATCAGCTAGGATCTCAGTGACTACTTCACATTCATTCTCTTTGTACTGGTCTTAGCTAGACATAGCAAGACTCCGTGGTTTGACTAGGATAAGATAGAAACCCTTAATTTACAAAAATGATACCCAGTGAGTGAAGCTTACTTCTCAAAATACTCTGACTCTCCAGAAAAGTGCTGTGGGAATAAATCAGAACGTGAGGTGCAAGCCCTCGACCCCCCTCCATCAAAAAAAGCATGTGACAGTCTATTAACGCTTCTCAATGGGTGTGGGGTGGTGGGCTGGGAGAAGTAGCTGGGTGCCTGGTTGAGCAAGTCTTGAACCCTAGACCTTTATCAGGACAGCAGGTGTTCGGCTTTTGCCCTCAGGCCCTGGTTCTTTTCATTCAGCTTCAACCCTCCACAGCCCCTCCCAAAGAGAGGTCTATGACCATCAGTCACGAGGAACAGTGCCTCAGGCTCTCCTACATGTAGATGAGGTATCTCCAAGCTCTCAGACCAAGCCAATAGGCGTTATCTGCTGCCAGTCCCTAACCCACCCTGAAACTGTATATAATTCTGGAGAAGTAAAGATGTGTTCGAGAATCATCCTGGTGTCTGAGAGCTTCTGTCACTAGAGCTATAACATTAGAGCTGTAACACTTGGGGAGAGATCTGCTCTCCCGGAACCTTCCTGGGGCACCAAGCTGCTTCCTTGACAGCTAGCCAGCTTCCTATCAGTCCAGCCCAGGCCCGCTCGGCACTGAGAGACAGGCGCAGCACCTGGAAATGACCGAGCAGTGACAGCAGAGACTCGGGCAGAGGCAGCAGTAGGGGCAAGCAATCTCTCCTCCTGCTCGCACTCTGTACTCTTTGGCCCAGACCTCTCACACCAAGCCTGGCCGGAGACCAACGGACAGTGGAGACACGGGTAGAGGCAGCGACAGAGACGGTAGCAGACTCTCCCTGATCTCACTCTGTCCTCAGTCAGCAGATCATCATGGGACACCCTCCGAAACTGGGGTCCTACAAATGGGGCTGCTGTTATTTTCTTCTGCTGCTCAAAGAGCCTAAAGTTATGTGTATAAGACAGTTCTGCTGTTGATGATTAGGTGCTGAAAGCAAAGCACTACTGTCAAGAAAACAGGAGCACAGAAGTTGGACCTACCATTTTGGAGGGCTAAAAATTCTCCGTTTGCTTGTAGCAGCAGGCCTAATGAGAAGACTGCCATTAATTAAATGAAATATCACCATTTGCTCTGGGGAATCAATATAGGCTGCAGCAAATTAGCCCTTTCTAGGACAAAATCTTGCCTATTCTAACAAGATAATTTGACTCAATGTCCTGGAGCACTAGAGGGCTTGAGGATATGTACTCCTGAATGACCTAGCTCATCCTGTAGTTCTTCTTACCTTGAAACCTAAGACTTACTTTACATGTTGGCTGTGATGTATATTTTAGACAATAGCAGGATAAGTAACCGAAACAAAAAATTCTGATTTTCTCTAGGCTATAGCCAACACACAACCTAAAAATGTCTTCTTGGTATTTTGCACTGATAACTTCGGGTTTCTGTAACCTGCTGGTCTCCTGGCTGATCCAGAGAAGCTGAGAAAACCTTATTTTAGGTCTTCTTCTCCTCACTGCACATGCATGGTAGAGAAGGATGATGGAAAAAGCTCCAAATGTTCTTTGTTCTCTATTATCTGGTCTCTAGCACAGCTGTGGTACCTCATTGGACTCCAGCCTAATGGATTTTATGGAGTCGGATAATTAGTCACAGGACTTATCTTCATTGAACATACACTGGAGAGAAAAAAAATAGCTGGTTATAGGATACATTATCTGCCTCAGATTCAGAATAAGCTTCCAGCTATTTGGTTCTGGTTCATGTTATGAAAGAGAAATGAATACTCTGCTTTTTCTTGCTGTGACTTTCCTTAACCTCTATCCTGTAACTTGAAATTCAAATAGCACAAAAGAAAACAAGTATTTCATGTTATTTCCTAGTGATGAGATTGGGTAAGATAATGAAAATGTCTGAATTGTTTCTAGAGGAGATTATAGTATATATCTGAGCTCAGCTTACATGTTCTGTGTCCAGGCAACTTCTATGCAAACTCATGAATGTTAACAGAAGAGCAACTTGTCAATTCATTGAACAACCCCAAAGAATATTTTCATAAGTTTAAGATTATGTCATCTTAACACAAAGACACATGAGTTTATTACCAAAGGATAACTACGAAATATTTGCTAGCATTTCATATTTTATGCTATAAAAATATAAGAATATATTTATCTAACAATTAATGAAAAGGGCGGGTAATGAATTTGAAAGGGAGCAAGGAGAGGTATTTGGAAGGTTTGGAGGAGGACAAGAAAGCAGAAAGTTATATAATTACAATATTAAAAGGTAATAGAAATAATTTTTAAAGTAAGGATGTTTTAGTTTAAGGACAGATCCTGAGACTCTCATTTGTGTTTAGAGAGGGCTAACAGAGAAGACCAGAAGGGGGTGGGGAGCCATGATAGTGTCAAGAAGGACTGATTAAAGTAAGACAAGAGGTAAACCTTGACTGAAGCTCCCTTTAATTTAAACTTTGAAGAAGTCAAATAACCTCATAAACAAGTAAACATTGTATCTATGTCATTTCAAATGTGAATTTGGTCTTTTGAAATAATTAGATAACCTTTAAACCAACAAATATATTGCTTCCATCTTCTCTGGAAGTTTTGACATACCTTCTCACTGGAGACAGTGGGACTCTCAGACTGAAAGTCTCAAGTACATGGTCACTTACTCTGTTGGTCACATTTAGACTTACCCATTCATCCTATGGCAAGTATTAGCGAGCCAGTACCATGAAATACCTTCCTGCCCTATGCTTTGATTTTCATTGTAGATACTTGGCACTCCCACTGATGATCGCATTTGAATCTTGTTACAGCTATAAATCCCAGTGAGCTATATGTTTCAGTACATAAAAACAAGTAACTCTTTCATTATTGAAAATAGATTCTTCTCTCATACAATACATCCTGACCAAGTTTCCCTCCCTCCACCCCTTCTAGCTCCCCACAACTACCCTTATCCCCCAGATCCACTCCTCCTCCATTTCCTCTTCAGAAAAGAGCAAAGTCCAAAGAGACAGCGACCAGATAGGATAAAACAAGACAAACACAATAAGGCGAAACCTCTCATATCTACTGCTCAGGTTATAGGGAAGAAGAGATAGAAGCACTTTACTTAAAATGAAACATAGTCTATGAATGTGATGTCCATGAATAAAAGATCAGGTGCATGAAAAAATTATTTTGAAGGAATGGTGTTCAGAGAGTGAGAAAACTACTTTACTGGTTGTTCAAACATAAACTGATTGTTTTCATGCCATTATTAATTACTTTCCTGGTATTGATCCACTGAGGTGTCTGACCGTATTTCTTCAAACCATAGTAAAGCTTTCCAGTGTTTTCCTCTTATTTCATCTGTAGGCAAGTGTGTAAGATCCAGGTTACTTGAGATAGCTGTAAAAAAAATTCACACAAAAGTTGCTGTGTATTACAGAACATATTTTGTGGTTCATTGATCGGTCATTTATTTTATAATACATAACTTCTAGATAACAATATCTGAGAGATTAATGGAAATTTCATTTGGGAGTGGGAAGAAAGGGTTTATTTCTTCCAATGGCTTACAGTCCATAATGAAGGAAAGTTAGGGCAGGAGCTCAGGTAGGCGAAAACTGAAGCAGAGATCATGAAGGAACACTGCTTACTAGCTTGTTTGCCATGGCTTACTAAGCTTCCTTTCCTCCTCCCCCTCCTCCTCCTCCTCCTCCTTCTCCTCCTCTTTGAAAATAAATATTTTAAAGTTTTATTTTTGCTTTTTTCAGTATGTGTGTTTAGCCTGCAAGTATTTCTTTTTTTGTTTGTTTTTGTTTTGTTTTTGTTTTTTATTGGATATTTTATTTATGTAGCTGTCTCCTGAGAGGCTCTGCCAGAGTCTGACAAATACAGAGGCAGATGCTTGCAGCCAAACATTGGAATGAGCACAGGGACTCAAATGGAGGAGTTACAGAAAGGACTTCAGGAGCTGAAGGGGTTTGCAATCCCATAGGAAGAACAACAGTATCAACCAACTAGACACCCCAGAGCTCCCATGGACTAAACCATCAACTCAAGAGTAAACATGGAGGGACCCATGGCTCCAGTCGCAAATGTAGCAGAGGTTGGCCTTGTCGGACATCAATGGGAAGAGAGGCCCTTAGTCCTGGGAAGACTTAATGCCCCAGTATAAGGAAATGCCAGGACACGGAGTCAGGAGTGGGTGAGTGGGTAGGGGAGCACCCTCATAGAAGCAGAGGGAGGGAGGATGGGATGGGAGTTTCCAGAGGGGAAGCCAGGAAAAGGGATAATATTTGAAATGGAAATTTCATTTTCAAACTTTAAAAGTAAGCCTTTGCATCCAGGTCATCATCATAAATTGAAGTGGAGCCTCGTTAATCTAACATTCTCATATTGTTGCTTGTCTATTTTCTTCTTATTCTTCATGTTCACCAGGTTTCTACACCTATAGAGACTGTCCTTTAAAAGAAATTTTAGTCTTTCATTTTATTATATTTTTAATTTTTGATTATTTTTTTAACACTTCTGGGTTTACTGAATGAAGAAGCCTGGGACTTTTGAAATTATGTATTTATAACTCAGCAACTCAAAAATTTGCAGTGTATCCTTTTTCTGCAGAAATTTCAGCAGCATAAAGATTGCGAAAGATATTCTATTTGCACTTAAAGAGCTCTAGTAAGGTTGTGGTAGAAGAATTAGCCTGAATTACTCTGGGGAACAAAAGCAAACCTGGCTGTAACATAGTGCCTTAGAAACCATCTTCCTATAAGTGGTTAGTCAACAAATATGTTTGTAAAATTTAGTTCTCCCTCCTCAGAGGCTTGCATCTCAATCTGGGAGTGTTTTGCTCCATTAATGACATTTTGCAAAGTGTGCAGTACATTTTTAGTGCCATAGCGTGGACAACTGCTGACACTCAATAGGCTTTAATTCTTAGGGGGTTTTATGGGTTAATAACCATGATGCCAATAGAACCCTGTGAAGAGCTGATGGTGTCCCTACCTTTAATAGGATCTACATATGGAAGATATTAGTAAAAGAAAGTAAAGTACTTATGAAATAGGAATGTCCTATTTCTACACTTATAATTAATAGCTACTCAAAGCAATCAGTGCCTTAAATTCTCAGACTGTGTGCCAAGGGGCTTGCTGGTGGCAATGCGTTAGAAATGTCTTAATTATTATGAGAAAGTAGTATATTATTTCATAAAACCCAAAAATTTTGTACATGTTTGAGGGCTCCAAAATGGGACAACTGCAAAGTTTTTAATGACTTTGAACCTGACTTGAAAAATGGGGTTTGGGAATCAAGATTGATATCAAAAGCCCCAAACACCATTATTCGCATCAATGGAATAACTATGAGTCTCTCTAGAAATGTACAAATATACCAAGGCATGGAAAATAAAGTAACTTATGTATTTAGCTCACATTGTACCATTTGTCTTCTCCATTAAGATCTATGGTTGATTGGATATCATTTTTAAATCTCATCAAATGTTTAATGGTTTCTAAATTGAAGAGTTTTCTTTCCAAGCCCATTAGAACAAAATCCCCTAAAGGCAACATCAATTTATTATGTTCTTATTTTTTAATGCTTTCAAAATATAATTTATCATCTACAAGCATGACCCAGAATCTAGTCCTTATTACTGAACTTGAAACCCATGAACATTTTAATATATTTTTCTGAAGATTTATAAGTGTTTCTGGCTACATTCATGCAACATACCTCTAGGATTAAGATCTGTTTAATGAAAGAGAAAGAGAAGCAGAGAGAGAGAAAGGAGTGAAGAAGGGAGTGGGAAAGGCAGAGAGGGAAAGGTAGGAAAAATGATGAGGGAGAAATGGAGGGAGCAGAGGAGTGGAGGGAAGAGAATGACAGTAAACAGCTAAACCTGCACCAAGAAAGGAAGAGATGTGTAGGTCTTACGTGGGACAATCAACAGTTAATTATCCATAGAAGAAAGAACAAAATGGAGGCACACAGCTGTGGAGAGCTGAACAGATGTGGCAGTTGTCTGAGAACTGATAACCTATATTCTTGTTTGTTTGTTTGTTTGCTTGCTTGAGACAGGATTCTCTATGTGGCTACGGCTGTCCTGGGACTTCCTCTGTAGACCAGGCTGGCCTCAAACTCACAAAGCTTCAGAGATCTGCCTGTCTTTGCCTCCTGAGTGATGGGATTAAAGGCCACCACTGTTTGTACTCTTTTCAATTATTAATTTTTTCTATACATTACATTTGACTGTGGTTCCCCCTCCACCAACTACTTCCATATCCTCCCCACTTCTCTACCCATACAACTTCATGTTCTTTTTCTCTCTCTCATAAGAAAATAACAAATGCCACAAAGACAGAAACCAAAATAAGTGAGCAAAAAAATCAAACCAAACCAAACCAAACAAACAAAAACAAACATTAATACAAAAATGTCCGAAGAAAAATAAGACAAAAACAGAAGCTTTTTGAGGAAAGGATGGTTTTGGTTTGGGGGGTTTTTTGTTGTTGTTCTTGTTGGGGGTTGTTTGTTTGTTTGTTTGTTTTATCTTGACCAACCATTTCTGGGTGTGGGTCCTGCCCTAAAGTATGCTTAATATCCCCATTGGAGAAAACTGATTTTTTTTTTTTTGCCAGTGGGTTTCAATTAGAGAGTGCTTATTGGTTAGAGGTGCAAGACTGCATCCACTTCTCCCTCTCAGTGCTGGGATCCTATCTGATTTGCACCTTTGCCACCCTTGTGTATGCTGCCATAGGTAGGCCCTGGAACTCATATGTGCATCAGTCCTGTTGGATCTTGAAGACTTTGTTTTGTCCTCTCTATTGGTAATGTAATCCATCTGTTAAACTTGAAGCTTGCCCTCTGACTGTCATTCAAAAGTATGGTATAATAAATAATAAAAACTGAAGTATTAACTTCTGTACAGTTATAGCAAAGATGAAAGCCATCGTTTAAACAGTACAAAGACGGCCCAGCTCATTTAGACTTGAAAGGCAGCTGTGTTAACACTTAGGGATGAGAGATTAGGACCAGAGCCCCCCACTGTTATCAAATATTGAGGCAATTGTCCCACTTACAAAGCCTATTCTATTTTATCAAGAAACTAGTTGTCCTTTAGCAGTTCAAGGAAGTTAGTTGATCCTGCATACAAAGCTCAGCCATTCAAGAAACAAAATTTTGCATCTATTGTATTGCTAGTTCCTCAACCTAGAACTGACCTGAATACTTGCATGTAATTAAAATGGTATAAAAGCAAAACAAGAGGATGGGGGGTGGAATGGGGGGGTCTAGGGAGGGGAAATGAACAAAGGTGATGACACCTGAAATGTAAATAGTCAAGGAACAAGCAAGACAATGAACACAAATAGTCAAAGAACAAGTAAAGCAATAAACAAAATCCTGTGAACACCCCCATGATCACTGTTTCAAAGGGCTTATCAGGATGACCAAAGTATCTGAGCCTACTTCCCTGTCCTAGCCCAAAGTCATTTTCATGTCTGAAGCCTACTTCTTTGTGCTAGCCTAAGATTTAGATTCCTGTCTGAAATTACTTCTTTGTTCTCCTTCACTCCTGCCTTGGCGACCCTGTTGACAGACTGAGCTGGCCTGGTCAACTTTTCTCCCCCAGCAACCTGCATATCACCTTCTGACACAGAAGAAAGACGTTTCCAGTTCTGTACCAGCTTAATCTCTTCATGTTGCACAACCAAGAATGTGGTATCTTCCTCTACCAGGTCTTACCATCAAGTTCTGATAAACAACCAAAACCATTTTGTTTTGAGGGTCTCTGGTAGTTTCTTGATGAATGATCCCACAGCTGGAACCAGGATCTTTGTTTAATAATTTATGGATTCTAGGAGGAGCGTTAACTTTCTGGGTAGGGTACCTGTGCTGGATAGTTTTATGTCAACCTAACACAAACAGGTCACCTAAGAGGAGGGAGCCTCAAATAAGAAAATGGCTTCATAAGATCATGCTCTAGGCAGGCCTGTAAAGCATTTTTTAAATTAGCAATAGATATCAGAGGTTCCAGTTCACCATATGTGGTTCCACTCCTCCTGGGCTGGTAGCCCTGTGTTCTACAAGAAAGCAGTCTGAGCAAGCCAGTAAGCAGCTCCACTTCATGGCCTCTGCATCAGCTCCTGCCTCCACATTCCTATCCTGTTTGAGCTCCTGTCCTGACTTCCTTTGACGATGAGAAATAATGTCAAAGTGCAAGACAAATAAACCCTTTCTTCTTCAACTTGCTTTTTTGGTCATGGTGTTTCATGGCAGCGGTAGAAAACCTATTCAAGACAGTACCTCCAATAAAAAATTTTATTGTAATTTTACTGAGTTTATAAAACAAGGTGTTTCCATATTTTTAAGCTTCTTGAAGTTAGTTATCCCTCTCCAAATCCCTTCTCTGCTTTATCATTACATCCACAACCCTCAAACCCTCCACACTTTATACTAACTGTGCTTTACTAACCCTCCCCATTTGAGATCTCTCTCTCCCTCCCTCCCTCCCTCCCTCCCTCCCCCCCCCTCTCCCTCTCTCTCTCTCTCTCTCTCTCTCTCTCTCTCTCTCTCTCTCTCTCCCTCTAGACACACACATACACACAATTGCTTCTTGTTAGTTTTCTGGCTTCTACAAATTAATACCTGGCTACTAATTTATAAAATCTCTCAAAAAAAAATCAGATTCAGGCATGAGACTCGCAGAGTCAGAAATAGCACAGCGATAATGGGACTGGTCAGTGTGCTCTTTACAAATCTTGCTTTCCAGGTTGCTATTACTGTTCAGTAAAATAGTCACAGAAGATAAATATTCCCAAGGTGATGAAAACGCATTAACATTACTGTTTTGTGATTTCTTTACCAAAGGGAAAGTCTTAAGCTTTGTCAGGAGCAAAAGCACAGATGATAAGCTCTGATCCACTAGACAATGATTTAAGCCTCTGGAAACGCCATTCTCCTAAGTTAACTATTATCTTAAGTAGCCATAAGAGGATGTGCCCATTAATACAAGTCCTATGCAAGCTCCATTGTACTGGCTGAGGAAAATAGTATTCTTTCCCTTCGAAGTAATGTATCACATTTATTATAAGCAAAGATTCATATAGTAAGTTTCTCTAGCAAAATGTGTTAAGTAAAACTAACTTGTAAAATTTGCCCATGTCTGCAACTTTTAAGTTTGAGGAGAGCTACAACTACAAAATTTGTAAGTTACATTTAACATTTGAGCATAATTATTAATTATACATTTTTCTTGCTCTACACAATGCATTTGTAAAATTCTTAAGAGTCATCTGGAAGAACTGTTGGTTTAATTACAGCTTCAGAGAAACAACAAAAAAGTTTTGATTTAAAAATACCCATTCTATTTGTCAATGTTATTAGTAGTAGCACAAAGTATTTACACTCTGGACCAAGAAGTAGCAACAGATATCACTTGAAGTAAATTAAAAAAAAAACTATCTCATTTTTTTTCTCTAGACATTGGACCTGCGATTGTACAAGGTAGTAATCCATGGGAAAGAAAAACCAAATTAGGTGATTGTCACAATTGCCCTGGTTTACACCCTAGGTAGAGTTTTACAGAACTCACAAAGAAAATAATCCAGCCTGGGAGTTTCGGGGCTAAGGAGACAGAAATGAGATTGGAGATCTCAAACAGAAAACAGAAAACAACTGTGGAGAGTCAATCTGCCAGGCATTCCTCCTGTCTGCAGCTAATAACGATCACTAGTATGAGGAAACCCTGTAAGGGCCGCCAAAGATTCACCCAAGACAGTAAGGCAAAACTAATCAGTTTTTACACATGATGATTCTATTTTAATCCATAACTTTATAGGAGTTTTTAGAGTGGTGTGCTAGTAAGCTGCTACAGCAGAATGTCAGAGAAAATGTAAACAGTTTTATTCTGTAGTCTTTATATTCAATTCTTTAACATCCCTACACCAGGTGCTGTGTTTTACTTAAACACTAGTTCAATTGGCAAATCATGAAATTGAACTTATAAACATAGCAGTGGGGGGGGGCATTTATAAGCATGGGACTGGGAAGAGAGAAGGGATCAGAACCTAAAATGAATTAAAAAAAAAAAAAAACTTTTTTCAAAATTTATAACCATTATAATTAGTTAACCATGCGGAATGAGCAGATTTTAACTGTAGGCTTTAAGGTATGTTGAGGAGTAAAGAGAATATTCTGGAACTGAAGGAAGAGGGCTTAGCTGTAAAATAACTCCCTGTCAAGGGAAAGGCAAGAGTCCTGATTAAGAGACTGATAGAGAGGGATGGGGGAGGGAAGAAGACACAGAGACAGAAAGACACACAGAGACAATATATCCTAGAAGACAAGCATTCACTACAACAGAGACATGTCATTGTCATTCATAGTCACAGAAATTGACTACAGAAATTCACTAATTAGAAAAATGTAGATAAAATCTATAGTTGTTTGCTCATAAGAACCTTCTCATTTGAGGTGGTTACACTAGGTCTTACACAATCACTTAACACTTATTATTTGACCTTTCAAAACTTGATCCAAATTTTAAATTCATGCTAATTACTCAGAGACAAACTAACATAACACATTTATAGCAGAGCATCTTTTGATTAAATCCCTCTGCCTCTGATTTATCTACTTTAAAAACTATATTTTAAGATGTTCCCAAGAACCTCCAGTTTGAGCAAAATTCTTTTTGAACAAGGCAGCTAGTTATTGTACCATGAAAAGACTGTGTTTGGGGTGTTTGTTGATTGTTTGTTTGAACAGTAGGGAAGGCTTAGCCGTCCTTGAGGTATTTCAGAATTGAAGAAAATCAGAATAAATTATTAGCTACCAGATTATTTTTACAAAATGTCTGCAGATTTATTGTTTTAATATGAAAACAGGGCTTATTTTCTCATTTCAAATCAGTTGAATATTTTTAGAATAGATAAATTGTTTATGACCTTTTAAATGTTTTGTGAAAATATTGCACTTATGCTTAACATAAACTTGCATTGTATGCCTTTATGTATGTACAAATAGAACTCTGAAGTTAATCTTTTTAGCTGCAATTTGATAAAGGGAAAATAAAATACAGGTTTGGGGAAATTTAGGGTATGTTTCCAGCTACTCCACATCTGGTTTTGTAGCCTTTCCCTTGCTTATCTGGGAGTTATCCTTTGCTTAAATTCACTTTGGCCTTCTAACTGCTTGTGTGTAAAACTTTATTCAATGCATAATAAGATGGTTATGTTTGTCACACAGGAAAATAATATATAAGATGGGCACAGAGTTCAGATTCAAACTCCTAATTACTAGAATTGAACCATAGCTTAACCTCTTCTACAGAGATGACTTCCACCAAGTAGCAAACCTTCTCTGATACAATTCAGAGAAGAAGAAAAAAGAAGCATGATGGAATTTCTGAAAGAATTAAATAGAATAAACATGTAATTTTTTATTTCTTTTTTTTTTTAGATTAAGTTTCTCTATGTAGCCTTGGCTGTCCTAGAACTCAATCTGTAGACCAGGCTAGCCTTGAACTCACAGAGATTCACCTGCTACTGCCTTCCTAATGCTGAGATTAAAGGCATGCACCACCACTGCATGGCCAACATATAATATTTTTATGTTATATGAAAATTATTTCTTATAGCATAACGTTTTGCCCACTAGGTTGTATAATCTAACATATTAGCTTCTGTACAATTAAGTGGTTGAGCACTAGATAGCATAGCTTTCATCTACCTCTACCACTACTATTTTGCAGATGAATTGAAGCAGAAATTGTCCATTCTGTAATGCACAGTTAACTAGGCTAAATAAAATATGATCTTGGATAAGCCAGAATCTTATGCCAAAACCTACTGCCCCATTAGTATATACTATTGATAACCATTCCTTGGTTAAAAACCATAAAATGAGAATGAAGTGGAAGCTTCTGCTTTCTTTAACTATTCAGTTGTGTCATGTGACATTTTTCTAGAAGCTGTCTTGTGAGAGGGCATGTGATGTTTTGCTGAAAACAGACACTTAAGAAAGAGGACGTGTGATGCTTAGAAAGAATTTAAATATAACCCCACAAACAGTGCAGAAGATGCTCTTACATTGTTATGCTGTGCAATGCTTCAATGATCATTGTTGTTCATTGCCATTCACTTCGTAGAGAGAAACAAGGAACTTCTTGTGGTTTTTCTGACCAATCTCTGGCCACTTCCACTGACTGGTGCTGATTTGTCGGAGCCTTGCCATTTTTCCTGGATTGTGCCACTGCTACTGATTCATGTTTGGTGTTTCCTGTTGAACTGGACTGCTGGTATTCTGACAACAAAGACTAAAATAACCCTAAGAAACTACATCTAAAGAAGCCAACAACACTCTTTTCCTATTAACCTTCTTTTTCTGCTACCTCTGATCAGTAGGTTAGAAGGGAGGTTGAAGTGTTTGTGAACTCTAAATAAAGTAGGTTTTGAACAAATCTAAGCCTATATGAGAATGACATGACTTCTTGCACAGATGTAGTTGGGAAAATACAAATTCACCATCACTTAAGGGGCCAAGAACATAATGGTAATATCCTATTGCTAAAGACACTACACACTAAGATCGTAGAACTTGAAAAGATCGAGCTTGTACTGACCTGGCATCTTCATCCCTGTTTTCATGGTGTTAGAAAGTAGTAGGCTACTTGCAGAGAAGTCATCAGTATACTTATCCAGCTGTCAGCTTTGCAAGCTGTAGTAACAACCAACCTAGTAACATATACCCATTAGTGAGATTCTACATCAATGTTAAAAGAGCAACAATAACTTTCTGGTTGAATTTAAGGCCCACTCTACAGAAGTGAATTCATGCCTGATACTGTAAACCTGATCATGAATCCTAGCCTGGGAGGCCATAGGTCCTATGCAGAATCTATTACTATTGTTTCACTAAATGGATATACTATTGAATGGTCTTTTGCATACATATAGGTATACCATAGATTAGTACAGTTCTTAGCCCGTATCAGAGAAGATTCATTTTGCAGTGGTTAAGAGTTTTCATGAAGACTCCCAGTTGTCCAAAGTGCAGACAAGTGCAAATGATTGTGGAATCTTTAATCCTGGTGAGACATCTATGCCACGTCCCTTGCCCCAAGGCTCAGGGAATACCACAGAAGAAGGAGCCAGAAATAGAAGTGGACAACCATGAAACAGTGCTTCAAGACATCACAGAGCCCACGCATTCATAAACTCATGGCAGCTGTGCTTGCCTGCACAAGACCCTCACAAAACCAAGCTAGGAACAAAATCAATGCTCCAGAATGGATGGAAAAAATGCTCATGAGTCCCCATCATAGCCAAGGAGATATTTGCTGCTGGGAGCTACTAGGGAAGGAGAGTCGGTTTTCTTTAAGGGTATGACCTCTTGGTAAGTAACCCAAGCTCTACAGTGAATAGCATTATACCTGTTCACATTTGGGCAACATGATTGGAATTCCTGGGTTACAAAACCAAAACAAAACAATGAAGATACTAACTTTGGGAGGCGATGCGGGATGTGTGTGAAAGAGTTGGAGGAGGTCAGTAGGAGGGGTAGTATGATCTAAATACATAATATGCATACGTGAAATTAACAAACAATAAAAAAGAACCAAGAGCTTGCAAAAAAATTTGTTTAAGATGTTAATACATAATGTGCTAGCCTTTATTCTTATTATTTCTCCTTTGAAATAAATAGGTTAAAAGCTATTACCCATAAGATGAGAAAGACATGACTCCAATTTTCTTAGTATTTTTGTATGTTCACTAGGACTATGCACTGAATTTTCGGCCAGACTATTTGTATAAAAATTGAATTTACTAGAATATACAATATGCATGGCTCTATTCTATCTTAATCCCAGATCTCAAGAAAAATGTATACTTTTTTGTTAAAGTAAAACCTGAGGCTACTAGCAATGAATAAAATACAGGGTCTGATAGATCACACGCTGAAGACAACTGAGCTGGGATATGAAGCACATCTGGTTAATCTCTAACGCTAACATCTCATATGCTTTGCTGGAGGGTATGGCAGACATGTTATGGATAAAGGTAGTTTCTACTCTGGCTCTCAATATCTGGGATTTATAATGCAAAATGATTTATCATAGCAAAGAAAAGCAGAGATTTGGTAACATCTATGCATCGGCAAATTCAGTGGGGTTAATTCTGTTATCTTCAGAGCTTCAAAAAAATCTGATTTTAATAATTATATCACTGTTGAAGATAATATTCAAATATCATTGTTCTTTTTTTTCAAAATTTTAATTTCCTCCTTTAGAAAAGAAGAATTCATCTAAATCTGATCCACAGACCAGTCAGCCTAGTATTTTATTTGGCTTTTAAATACAAACTATGTAACAAGGTTGCTTGCAAATGATTTAAGTAAAATTAAAGAATAACATCTTATCAACATTTAATCCTTAGCTGATGTCTGTCATTACTTCATGGACTTAAACACTTTCGCATATGTTTATTGTCTTATGTCCATTGGAAAATAGTCTTTATTGTTATTTATCTCTAGAATGGAATGGTTTGATTTATTCTAAATTTTGTTTCTTAAGCTCAAACATCTTACCATGACTGTTGTACTCATTAACAAACTTGTTATTCCTAGTCTCTTCCAAACTAAACCAGGGTTGCATTTAAGTTCTAGGAGTAGATATCCAACCAAGTTAGTTTAAATTCTTTAGGGGTTCTTTTCCATGACAGATCAGCATAGAGTTAGGTTTCTCAACACAGGTTTAAGGAGTCTGCAGTATCTCCAGAGTTCTTTAGGAATTTTTTGTTTATTTACTTCTTTACTTTTTTTGAGACTATCTTGCATTACCTAATTTTCAAACCAATCTTCCAGCAACTCTTTCACAGCTTCTTTATTTTTGTATACATCCATGAGCAAGCACATTCACGTGCCCGCGTGCCTGCACACACACACACACACACTCACACACATATGCATGCATGCACATACAGAAACATACATACTTGCACAAACATACACAAATATATGCGCACACACACATGAACACATACACATGTGTTCACATGTGTGTACACTCACACATCCTATTAAGTTCATTTTATATTGCTTACAAGTACTTCTGCTTAGACTATCCACTTGAGACTGGATAACTTATCAGGGGACTTGTCCCTCTAAACATTGGTTTTCTCTCTTTCAGAAGGCATGAATTGCCTGTACCTCTCCAACTAGGTACACAGTTAACAATCCCCCTCAGTCTCTCAGGTACTGGAGCTGCTTTGTTTTCTGTGGCTATTGTCTGCTTTGATGTGGTTTCAATCTCTGGTGCACTGCTTATGAATCCAAAAAAGTTAGCTAGCAAAACGCTGGGTCCCAAGTGAGGTTCTGAGATCTTGGTCCTTTTTCTTATTATTTTATTTTTTATTATTTTTTTTAATTTAAAAAAAATTTTTTGATCCTTTACATCTTCACTGTTGCTTTATGCATAATGTTCATGAAAGGGCAGCAAGTGTTCTCATGATTCTTGGTGGGGGAACTGGTATCAAGAAAATCCTTTTGGTCCCACATGCAGGGCAGAAGGGAGGGCCTTCTAAACCATCCCCTACCTACATTGTCATGTGGACTCTTTCAAGAATCCATGTATAGAATTCATGAATGAGCCACATCTGAATCATTTGTGGATCTGATATAGAATAGATTGCTTTACGGTTGTCATTAAATTATTTCCTCAGAAAGATAACTTTGGATACTTTTGGCCTGCACATGAGACCAAAAGGGCTTTCTTTACACCAGTTCCCCCAACAAGAAAAATGAGAACACTTGCGGCCTTTCACAAACATTATGCATAAAACCATCAGTGAAGATGTAAAGGATTTAAAATTTTTTAAATTAAAAAATAAAAAATAGTGAAAATAATAAAATGATAATAATAAAGAAAAGGACCAAGATCCCAGAACCTCACTTGGGACCAGCTTTTAGCTAGCAAACTTTTTTCGATTCATAAGTGGTGCACCAGAGATTGAGACCACATCAAAGCAGACAACAGCCACAGAAAGCAAAGCAGCTCCAATACCTGAGAGACTGAGGGGGATTGTTAACTGTGGAACAAGGCCAACGTTCAGGATTTATGACAAAGCAGAGTCCTAGTAAACATCACAACAGCCAGACTACTGTGCTCCAATCCCTGCAAAAGCCTAAGACTTAGCTCTGCCAAAGCTATCTTCCAAAAGAGCTGCTGCCTTTCTACTCACATCAGGATGGCAGTATAATCCTGGCAGCACAATAACAATGACTAATTACAAAAATGCAGAACAGCCCTACCTTGCTCAGGAGTCAAAAACACAAACCCCTTAACAAAATTATCACCACACAATTTTGTAATAGTTGAAAAAAAATAATACGCACAACCCAATTCCATTCACTTTCAGTCACCACATTTTGGCATAACATATGAAAGTCAACCCATGTAATTTGCCACATTATCAAAAAAGATGGATGATGATGGTGAAAGGTATTTAGTAAAGACTCCTAACCATTCATAAATCCTTACATTTTCTAAATAAGACTATGAAAATTGAATCCTTAACTAAAAAACAATCTCAAGTAAAAATAATTTCAAGGTGAACATAGCTGTACTGGCATATTGGATTAAAACATAAAAGAATTAGTGTTGAAATTATACAAGTTTTTCATAAAACTAGACAGGGAAGCAGCATTTCCAGTTCAGTCTAGTATCAAACTCAAATTCCCCAAATCTAGAATTCACTGTCTTCTCTGAAGTGGCTGGCTGCTTCCACACATTGTGATTTATTTCATTTTATCTCCTGTTTGCTTATAAGATTATCAGTGTGGCTGAAGAAGACATCATATCTATATTCTGACACAACCAGCAACAAGCACTCTTAACTGCTGAGCCATCTTTTCAAGCCCAGGTTTTGCATCCATTTTCAGATTGATTTTCTTCTATCTTCTTCTCTCGTGCTGTCTGGATAGGCCGACCACTATCAGAATATCTGCAGTTCTACCATCAAACTCAAATTCCCTAATTCTAGAATTTGCTGTCTTGTCTGAAGTGGCTGGCTGCTGTCATGTACGGTGATTTTGAAAGTCCAGTTCTCCTTCAGGATACTTATAATTCCATTATAGCATTTTTCTTTGGTTTCCTGTGTTTCAAAGCTCATCCAAACATCCATGGGTAGTATTACAGTGGGACTTCTGGTCTACAGACTGTCCCTTCACACCATACTGGCTGTGTGCTTTGTCCCAGCAAGTCAGCAAACATTCTTCACAAGCAACTGAGCCTCACCGTCTGTTCTCATGGGTTTTATAGTAACACTCGTGATGAAAGCCAGGTTCCCTGTCACAACATTGAGTTTAGGCCCCTTCTCATCATTTCCTCCTCACCCCATCTGGTCACACAGAGCTTGTGTATATGGCAAGAAAGTATCATGTGGTAGATAAAACTATCCTGGCGACTTCCAGCATGGCTGCTTTCTTACTCCCAAACAATATCTTTTATGATTTCATTCTGAATTCAGGGTTTTTTTAGACAAGTCTGTATCTGTAATCTTCTCAATTTTTATCCAGGTAATGAGAGATTAATTTCTAATGTGTTATTGATTCCTCCAAACTTAGTTGGATAATTTGCTTTGTTCTAGAAGTTAAAACTCTAGAAGAAAAGTGAATCCAGTATCCAACAAGGGTGAGTGAGCTCCCAGCTGATAAAAGCTGACTACTATAAAGTTTGAGTAGATTTATCACCCACCTATGAAACAAAGACATTGTTTTCAATAAATGAACTTGGGACTGAGTAAATGGCTCAGTTATTAAAGTGTTTGCCACACAGTCATGAGTACCTGAGTTCAAATTCTCACAGCATCAGGAAGAGCCAGGAAAAGTGCTACACATCTGTAATTGTAGCACTAGGGAGACAGAAAGGGGGATCCTTAGAGACCAGGCCAGGTGGTCTGGTCACCTGGGTCAGCTCAAGATTCATTCAGTGAGTTCATCTGTTTCAGAATGTAAGGTAGAAAATGATAGAGGAAGACATTTGAGTTCAGTATCTTATTCATGCCCCATTAACATTCATGTATACCTACACACACAGGTATATATATATATACATACATACACTGTACACCTATACACCATACAGACACACACAGACACATAGACACAAACACACAGACACACACACAGATACATACACACAGACACACACAGAGAGACACACATACACACACACACACACACACACACACACACATATTAAAACCTTTAAACCACGAGGACCTGAGCTGGGATCACAAGCACCTATGCACCCAAGCAGAGTTGTGTCTGTTATCCAGCTCTGGATGGGAGTGGAGATAATTCAATGGCCATTCAATTTAACCTAGTTAACGAGTTCCAAGATCAATTAAAGATCTCGTCTCAAAAACAAAAATGGGTAGAAAAACATTTGAGAAAGACGATCAAAGTCGACATGTACACATATACTAATGAAACACACACACACACACACTAATCATTTTCTCTGTTATGCAGATGTTAAAGGAAGTATCAGTACACAGCAAGGAAATGCCCTCCATGTGTTGCATGTCTGGGGGGCCTCTGTGCTGTTTGCTTAATGCTAATGCCTCAACAGCTCCAGTTGCTTGATCATTCTTAAAAGGCATGGTGAGCAGTTTAAAATCCCTGAAGTAAAATGGACTTGTTTCCTTCAAAATATCCTCTTCTCTTAACATAATTCCAGAACTACATAGGTTTTATTTAGGCTTTAATCTGATTTTCTGTTGGAACATAGCAAACTTAAATCATGGGAACTACTTTCTTCATCTTTATCCTGCAGAAGATCTCCTGGACATAGAAATCAAAAGTTTGCACCTCATTTTCAATGAAATTCATCCTGATTCCTCTTCAGCTAACAACTCCTCAGACAAGAACCTGATTCCTCAGAAATCTTAAGATATTAGTGCCCTAGTGACACTCAACTTTGCTTCCACAGAACATACTCTTTCCTTTCCTTATTCTCAGATGTCCTGCTTTTTTCTACCAGGACCCTTTATGATTCATTCTTACTGGTCTTACATCCAATCCAAATGCCTATGCTCCATGATTTAAATCAGTGTTGTTAGTCCCCACTCTCCTCAAGGCCCTTTGTTCTGTACCATGGACTCTACAAAGAACCCTGCAAACATAAGCCATAGATCAATTCTAAAATCTGTTCCTAATCTTGACTTTCAAATCTCTTAGAAAGACTTCAATGAGCGGACTAGGGCCCGAAGCAAGCAGCATCTCATCTCCACACGTTAGCTTTTTACCCTCAATACATTAATATACTCAAAGTTTTTCCAATGATACATGTCAGGGGCACCTCTTAGACACCTTGCCTATCACTTATTCCTTTTCTTTTCATTCAAGATTCTGAAGACAAATTCTTGCTTGATTTAAGCTGAAAGAGAGGTACACACAGTGCCAACAGACAGACTTGCTCACATGGTAAGGATTAACAGGGCAAAATAAGCAGTACAAGCTGCTCAAATAGAGCACAACCCCAGAAAGCAAACACAGATTGAAATAAGATTATTGTAAAGTGATTTTTTTTTAAAGCTTTTGTTCCCAGAAGGTTAAGTTCCTTACTGTGAGAAACTTGCTCCACTGCCCTGGAGAAGAACATAAAGAAAGCATCAGTGTTAGGTTCTAGGTTCAGATTTTGCTTAAACGACAGACATAATTGTATGCATGAAGTTCAGACCTGTACCCAATTTACTTTAAGAATGAAAGGTTCTTGAGCTGGATTGTCTCACAAAGATGAGAGCCTAAATTCAATCCCTTGAACCTACAGAAAAATGCTAGCCATGGTGACAACCTGTAATCTCAGTGCTGGGGAGGCCTAGACAGGCAAATCTCAGATGTTCACTAGCTGGACAGCCTAGTACAACTACTCAAGTACAGGCCACTGAGAGATCCTGTTTCCAGGGAACTGAGTCAAGGCTACTGAAATGGCAACATAAGCCTAAATGCTCAACACATAAAGAAAAAAAAAGGAATGTTAAATTTGGAATTTTAATGTGTCTTGTTAATTTCTTTTTTATACTATGACACAGTGTAGACTTCAGATTCACAATGTGAATTGAAGTACCATCATTACTATAATCTTTTTAAATTTAGGATGGTTTAAAACAGTTATGTTATTCTCAAATTAAGTGTCATAAATGTAAAATGAATACCACTTGGTAGCTAAAAATATGCTTGAAATCATCCTACTATAGTTCATGATTTTTTTTTTCGTTTTGGTATTTTACTAATGAAATAGATTCCACTAAGCCCTATGCCATTGGAGTTATTGTTTAGTTTTTGTGTTCTCCACTCAATAACATTAACCTGAAAAGCTTGGAACTATCCAATACACAGAAAATTACAGAACAAAAATGAGCATTTAGTAAACTGGTAAACATTTACCAGCACATCTAGCATATCTGTAGCCACGTGGCAACTTTTTTTTTTTGGCTCTTAAAATCCTTCTTTTTTTAATTAGATCATTTTATTTATTTACATTTCAGATGCCATCCTCTTTCCCCAATACCCCTCCCTAGAAAACCCCTCACTCATTCCCCCTCCTCCTTTTTGCTTTTATACCATTTTAATTACATGCAAGTATTAAGGTCAGTTCTAAGTTGAGGAACTAGCAATACAATAGATGCAAATAGTCAAAGAACAAGCAATACAATAAACAAAGTTCTGTGATCACTCCATGATCACTGTTTCTAAGGGCTAATCAGGATGGCCAAAATATTTGAGCCTACTTCCCTGTCCTAGCCCAAAGTCATTTTCATGTCTGAAGCCATACTTCCTTGTTCTAGCCTAAGATTTAGATTCCTGCCTGAAATTACTTCTTTGTCCTAGCCTAATGTCAGATTCTTGCCTGAAGCCCACTTCCTTGTCCTTGGCCAATGTCACATTCCTGCCAAGCAACCCATTTCCTTGTTCTTGGCCCATGTCAGATTCTTGTCAAGCAGCCCCAAAAGCTCTCTGCCTCTCCCCCTTTTTAATTTCATAAACAAGACTGAGCCTCTGATTTTGCCAAGAATGTCTTCCTTACTCATCGTGGAATATGCATTATCAAAAGCAATGCATTTCTGTCTTAGGTCGGTAAGGCTCTGTACAGAATCTTACCCATCCTTGGCTTGCCAGCCTGTTAATTTAATAACTCTGCCTAGGGGCCCATTTTCAGTTTCAAGCAATGTGCTTTGGCTTCCAACATGTTGATGTCATTAAAGACAAGCTTTAACATGATGGGCAGGAATAAAAGTATTCCCAGGACAATGGAACATTTTTCTTCTGATCAAAGATCACTTCTTTGACCTTGCTCTGCCCTTCCTCTCTGCTGTCTTTCTCCATGTCTTATTATCATTGTTTCATTTCTGCTTCATCTTTTAAAACACCTTTCTCCATCTTTTTCTTTACTTAAACTAAAAAGACAATGACAACATTTGTTATTTATTAATAAAGGACAGCAGCAAAGAGCCCAGGCTTCCTAAATTATTCTCATTGTTCACATACTTCTTTCTCTTTCAAACCTCATATTCAAAATGAATAGAAGAATAAATCCCAACCAAGACTTTTAAAACAATGCAAACTTCAAATTAAAGGAGGTGTGTTAGAGAGGATTTATGAGTATCTACTAGCAATTACTCATTGGTCATGAGCTCTGAAGAATTCACAGTGGCAACTGTGACTTCATACTTTACTCCCCTGGCATTCATTCTCAACTCATGCAACCTTCTTTGTCTGAGAGGTAGAAATCTGTTTTGTTCTAATTGGTAATTAGTTAACCTAGTCTTTTTATTCCCTTGGTATCTTCAGTAGCTGGAAATACCTTAATGCATAAATCTGAAGGCAGGGAATTTTCTAACAGTTTTACTTATTGGAAAATGTTTTCTCCCCCTCTCTAATCATTACATGGTAGTACATACATATAATCACAGTATTTGAGAAGCAGTGATGGGTGGATCATGGGTTAGTATGACTACAGAGTTGCAGACTATGTATTCAGTGGCATCACATCTTTAAGAACAACAAAGGGAAACAAAAACAGCAACAAAAATTATACAGAGAAAGTTTTCTATGTCTTAAAATTTTTGATGCAAAAACTATTCCTAGAAAATTATATAAATTATAGAATCTTAACTGAAAAATGTGTATAAAGGACAGAAGTGCTGATGTAAAATGCAATTTACAAATGGTAAGAATGTGCTGCACCCTAGGCTGCAGGATTCCTAGATTTACTTACATGAACAGCCATGATCTTTCACAGAGGATTTAACAATTTAGTCACAGAGACAACTGCTAATCAACTAAACACAAAGCAAATACATAATCACACATTGTGAAAAGAATGAACAAAACTAGGTTGCTATGAATAGCATCTAATTAGTACAAATGACAGCTGATTTGGCTTTGTGTCAATTAACTAACACTGAAAAACATTACTATAAATTCACCTTGTTGAAAATGGTGAAGAAGTTCATGAATGGTTTTCTGAACTGTTTTCTTTCCCTTCCTGACTTAACAAATCTCTGCAAAATTCATGTTTTTTTGCTAATTAGAAGCAAGATAACGTAGCTTCTTTGTAAAATGGCCTTGTCTGAGTTCTTCTTTCATTTGAATACTTTGTACTAGAAGAAACCTCTTACCATGCCTACCATTACAAGTGATATTTTTAAAAACTATATCCAAGACAAATAAGAGAAGGAAGAAAAAGAAGAGGAGTAGGAAGAGGAAGAACAGAAAGAAAAGGAGGAAGAGGAAGAAAAAGAAGAAGTAGAAGAGGAGAAAGCAGGAGGAGTAGAAGGAAGAGGGAAGAGTTTAGCTATAAAGGAAACACAACAATAGAAAAAGCCATTTTGGTAAGACAAAATACCTGTCACTTTCCTTTTTAAAAGAAATCTGTAGCCTTTAGCCTGTGTTAGCATGAAGACCTCCCTCACAGCAAACAGCAGGCCCAGACTTCTGAGTGTTTGCAATGGCAAGAAATCAACAATAGAGTAGATCCACTGAGGACTCAGGCTGGATGACAATACAGAAAAGGGATAGCAGTGTGCCTAGACTCCACTCAGTAATTTCTGTTCAAAAGGTTCCTCCAAGGTTTTAATGATAAATGCTAAAGAAATCAAACAACTAAGAATTTTCAGAAATGTTACAGTTCTGCTGATAGGAATGGACACATGACAAGGACAAGAGTAAATCTTGAATCCTCACAAACAAAATTAACTTTGAAACTATTGTGTGCATTTGTACAACATAATGACTTGATGATATAGGTCATGATAGAGCACTCATTGAGCATGCATGGGGTCATGTGTTCAGTTTCCAGTACAAAGATAAATAAATAGAACCTTACCCTGGACTACTCGCCACCTGACCTTACCTGCCCCTGTAGCTTGGAGGTGAGGTGGCACAGAGTCAAGGACACAGACTATGGGGGCAAGTAAGAAACACCACAGCAAGCTCTGTGAACACTGCAGCTAGCTCCTTTAATATTTTCCACCCGCACCCCACTGGTCCCAAAAAAGCATCTCTTCTAAACAGCAGTTCCCAATTGGCTAGAATTTTCTTCACCAGCAATCCTTGGTCTCTTGGGCAGTCCTCAATTAGATCCTCCTGTAAGAGATGCTTTTGTGGCTGTGTGGCCCCAGTATTTGCATAGAGGCAGCCCCACCTTTCCCTCCACCCTTCTGGAGGATTCCTAGTATAATGGACTGTGTCTGTCTTAGGTTGTCATGTCTTCCATCTTCCAGGATCTTACTGGTCATTGACTACCAGCCTTCAAAGAGATCTTACTCTGGACTCATGTTACACAAGAGGGAGATGAGAAAGAGTCTACATGGTAGTCTCACAGATCTCTGTCATCCATACTTTGATCACTTCCATAGTGAGTTCACAATTGATATTTTTGAGAGCCATCAGCACTTGGAGAATTGCCTTACTTATGGAATGCTGCTTGGAGATATGCTGTGTGAGACACTTAAAACAAAATAATTATTAGTATGGTAATTCCTCCCATCATAGCATAATTGCCTATCTAAGAGAGGTCAAATGGCTTCTTAATATTGTCCCCCACTTTTTTTCAAGAATCCAGTATCTAGGGAGAGCACATATACTCTGGTCACATTGAGGTTGGCCATGTTCTCCCATAACAGCACAGAATAGTTAAGGAAGTTGTTTGACCGGGTACATTTAATATATTGAGCCAATTGTTGTTAGGCTTCAGTAGAGTTATGTACCTGGTAAGGAGTTAGGCAGATTGAGTGAAACCTGGGGTCACATGTCAATAGAGACATGACCCTAACAAGGGCCAACTCTTCTGCCAGTAAGTCAATCTTGTTGTAAAATGTGGAACGCTTGATAAAGATGTTGATTTAGTACCTCCTGTTTCTGCAGTGCCTCAGCTGACTTAGAGACTACAACATTGACAATCTCCACCATAGTAACTGTTTGGGTCAAGGGAATATCAGCTGTTGTGGCCCCAGCAATGCCTGTAATGATAGACGCAGTGATGGCAGCTGCAATACCAAAATCCCTCTTTCTCCGGTGTAGGGGTTATAAGTGAGTCTGGGCCATCAGAGTGACGGCATGAAACTGGGTGGTATTTACCTCAGGCATCCAAATAACAGCTGGTTCCCCATCAGGATAGCTGTTGCTGAATATTCCATCCAGCAGGTTGATTTATTTCAATTGTTTTTCTAAAAGAAAATTAAAAGGGTAAAATAGTATATAGAAGCTAAAATTAAAAAATGATATAATTTATATGTAAAGGTCCTCTTGAATAAAAATGAACAACTTTGTGCTACTTTCAAGAGACATTCTGTAAAATCTCAAAATAAAAGCTATGAAGTAAATATGTGGGAGAAGTCACCAGTTGCTTAAAGAACGAGCAAGGAATTTCTAGCTACTACCACTTCATTGTGATATAAGAGAGTAAGTTCCTCCACAACTTCAGCTGTGCAAACAGTATAAGAGCCAGAGGACAAAGGGGAGAGGATGAAGCAGCAGAACATCATTGTGGAGGATGGGAAAACATACCTCTTGAGAGATTGTTTCTGTGCACTGTGTATTCAAATGCTGATTTCTGTACCCAGAGATCTGATTGCTGTCTGGGTCTTGGTATTGTCATTATTATGAACCATCTCCAGACTCAGTACTTTCTAAAACCTTGTTCTCCATCCCCTTCTATTGGTCAAATAAAGAGCTGAACAGCCTGTAGTTGGGCAGGAGAGGGAAAGGTGGGATTTCCTGACAGAGAGAGATGGGGTTGGGGGGAGAGAGAGTCTCAGGTGGGAAACAGAGGAGTTGCCATTGAGACACTGATAAAGAAGGAGATACCAGAGCAAGACTAAGATGGCAAATAACAGGCCACGTGGTTGGGAAGTAGACTAGGCCAACATTGTTGTGTTGGAGCATTTCAGAGCCTGTCCAACTATAGTGCCTGAAGCTTCTAATAAATATAAAGGTCTCCATGCCATCATTCAAAGCTAGGACATGCATAGAAAAGCCCATAGTTTTGTAAACACATAACTGAATTCATACAGATGCTAATACTTGAATAACACTGTACCCAGATTTAAGAGAAACTATAATCAATATGAAACTATGGCATGAATTTCTCTCATATGCTGTGACCAGACATAAGTCTCCATGTATATGGATATACATATATTCTTGTCAGGTAGATTTGCTGTGTGTATATATCATCAAATATATACAAACTAAACTTCAAAATATGGATGAACCTATGAAGAACTAGAATTGAAAATTAGAAATACTTTAATCCGAATAACAAATCAACACTTCAGATATTAAAATAGAGGTAAATTGGTGATTAGAGAAATTTTAAAACCTAATGTATATACTAGTCCAAATGAAGACTAAAAACAAATGATGTGAGAATATAATATTTTAGAACAATTAATTTTAAGATAAATTAAAAAGAAAAGTAGAGTAGAAAATTTAACAGCAGGAAAATTCTGAAGGAAAAAAAATCAGCAAAATTGAAAGTTAGAAATTTAAAAATACTAACAAAATTGAGAATAAGAGAACAATTAGTGATAGTTTTAAATCAAATAGTTATATGATTATTTTTAATTGTTTTGTACAAAACAGGGTTAAGAATATAAATTTTTAAAAAACAAAAATAAAATTATTGAAAATGACCTAAGAAATTGATTATCTGTTTGGTACTGTTTCTGTTATGTGGAACCTACATCTGACTAAGTCTTGAAACTCTTCTAGAAAAGGGAATTTAAAAACCTTCTGTTTAAAATAAAGCCACCACAATCTTATATTAATTGTTGAAAAATATAATTCAAGGGTAAAACATTATAGAACAAAGTTACAAAGCTCTTATATACATACTGGGATATGAAAGACAAATAGTACCAAACTGCACTTATCCTCAAAATGTAATGCTTGTTTGAAATTCAAATTTCAATTGATGAGATACTCTCAGACAAAGCCAAAGAGAAGGGCTTGTTTAAAAATATCTGACCTTTATTCTTCGAAAATGTCAGAGCCTTGAATGAAGACAAAAACTTAGCACACCCCTTCAGAAGCTGAAAAACATAGAGCAAACTTTGTAGGAAATGAAACGTGTGATCTTGAGATGACCCTATGAAGGACAGAAAAAAAAATTAATAAAAGATATTATTCCAATCATTAGTTCTAATTAAACATGAATTACACTCTATGTGTATGTTGTTTTTTCAATTTGTTCACTGTGGTTGCACAAATTTAAGGATCCAAAAATTGCTGAAGGAAGATCTCAGACTTCGATGGTGTACAAAGACAAAGAGCCTTTATTCTGCAGAAACAACAAGGATATGCAGGTCAACCATTCTCCAAAATGGCAGCCCCAGATAAAGGCAAGCAGGCCTTCTTATAGGGAACCAGGGGATGTCTCTAGAAGCATTAGGTAATCTAAAATTTCATTGGTGAGTACTAGGGGGGTCATAGGTGGTCAGTAGTCTTCATTCTTATGTCATGAACAGTTAATAGGAAGAGAGAGGACTGCCCAGCACAGACAGCCCATTCTGAGATACAGTG
Source organism: Grammomys surdaster (assembly GCF_004785775.1). NCBI lineage: Eukaryota > Metazoa > Chordata > Mammalia > Rodentia > Muridae > Grammomys > Grammomys surdaster. The sequence continues at coordinate 804,961 of NW_021604622.1, forward strand.
ATGTCCCCATTCTCGTAATTATCCCCAGGCTGTTCTTTGGGAGGGAGTTTTATGCCCTTGTTTCTGGATTTTATGGTCTGTTTCTGGAGCTGGTACCTTATGGCCTTCTTTTCAAAATCAGTCCTGGTCCTTAGATGGAGATGAATGGGGTTTATGTCATCCTTTCACAAAAAGTAGACTGGTGAACTGTAATGTTCTAACTGTAGAACTTAGCTTGGCTATTTTTGACACTTCTATCAAAGGAAAAATTACAAATTTGATTGTGGTTCTCGTGAGCTTTGCTTTGCTTTAGGAATGGAGCCACACCTATTCTCTAGACCTGAGTGAGTTCCCCTGGAGTGACAGCAGACTGAGGGAGAGGGAACTGAAAACCTGAGTGCTCACTAATTCCAGGTTACATCTCAGTATGAGCTCAAGCCAAAAGGGCTCCCTTGTTCCCGGAGTCAGGGGAAACACAATCTGTTTTCAGGAAAGGGTATAGTTGAAAATTGCTTTGCTTTGGGATCTAGTTGCTTTCTTAAAGTTTCAGTCTGATTATTTGACATTTAACAAGAATGAAACAGTTTTGTGTGTTGTCTGTTGAAGCCTTTTGCAGTTCCTTCCAAACCAAGGGCCACTAAGAATATTTGCCTATAACTTCCAAGCCTAAGAGAACACAATGATTATACTAAAATAAACTATTCACATCTACCTTCAGCTTGCCAACTGGAAGACTCTGAGCCAATCTAATCACATGCAAGTCCATGCTAAACATATTTCATACTGCCAAGAAAAGAAAACTTCAGGCCTCTTGTACCATGTGACAGGGCTATGAATGTACTACGTCCAAAGCATCTTGTGAATTTTGCATGATGAGCTGGCTAATGAGCTGTCCCACGTACCCACCCAGTCCATTGTATAATTGTTTTTCCCTGTTGCCTTTCTCTTGAAATACTCCCAAGATGAAAAAAGGCATTTTTATTCAGGGACATTTTCATTCAACCATCCAGTTCTTGTAGAATAATGAAATCACAGTCCTGTGACTCTAATTCTCTTGTGCTTCTTTCTCTTTCCTGTCTCCTCTGACATACACCTCCCTAGTGCCCAGTGTGGCAAAAGAACCTGCTAATTACTAAACGTCAGCTAGAGAAGAAACCATAGAAACAAAAGCATTTGTTGATTAGAGTAGTGCCAGAGTCAAGTTCAACTTCAGAATAAGTGTGTATCTTTCCCCACTGTAACATAAATTTTGTGTGTCTTTTGTGTGGATATATATTCTGAGATATACATCTTTGATCAAAAGAGATTAGAATGGCCAATTCAGAGAAATTCAGGGCCAAAATAATCTAGCCATGTGAAAGTGGCGTAGGATCAGAGAGGGAGACAGGGTGTTTCTGCTTAAGTGGGCATAGTTAAGAGATTAGATTCATTCCCATTTAAAGGCTGCAAGAATTTCTGGTGGTATGATAGCTGAACACATTAGCTCATGGTCATCAATCTCCTGCTATAATAGAACAGAAACTAAAAGTGCTACACACCTGGAGGACAAAGAGAATACAGGAAATCCTGTTTACGTGGCTTAGGTGTGGGAAGATATATGTTAAAGGCTGAGCACTGAGGGAGAGTCTGTTTTTGCCTACTGGCTGCTGAGGCAAAAGACCAAGTCACTTGACTCAAACAGGCAATTATCTTCCCATCTTATTCCAGCAGCAAATGCCAGGCTTGGAAAATCAGATTTTACCCATGTAGTGAAGAACACCAGAAACAATTTTAGAATAATCTATAAAAATAAACAATTGCTCTTGTAAACTTTTAACAAACACGTAAAATAGTTAAAGTCAACTTTACACCTTCATTATTTCCCTGAGGGAGTCTTTGCAAATGTTTTATTTCCTAATTACTATTTTCCCCATTGGGCACAGATAGGAATGGATGGGAAAAAAGGCTGACTATCCATAGAACAGGTCATCCTATCTACTTGATTATCAAACTCCTCCTCAGCTGAAGTCATTTTTGATGAGAATTTAAGTAGTTCACAGGTATCTTCACATCCTTGGCCCATAGAGAGATCTATCCACATGCTTCTAACCCAGTTTTCTAATCATGCTCTTTCCAAGTCCCTGACCATCCAGACAATCCATTGGCTACAGCCATGAATCAGTGAACAATCACCCATCTTGCCATTTCTCCTTCCAAATAAGATGTATAACAACATGTACTGCCCAAAGTTCTGGCCACTGTCAAGATTATACTTGGCCAGAGTCTTTCAGAATTGTGCCAAAAAGGGTGTTATAATGCTGTATTGGTCTACTTCTGGGTGGTGCCTCAATAACATGCAAAATCATCAGTAAAGCCCCTACTCTTCTTTTCCTCAGTAAACCAATCATAAGGAACACCTATGAGGCTACAGGTTCATGCTTGGTAACAGACAGCATTTTAATGGGAGTAGAAACCATAGGCACTTAGGTAACTTTTTCACTTGCTTGTGCCTTTAGGAACTGCTTGGGTTGGATCACTAATACATCACTTCCATTGTGGTCCTTAAACTCAAACTTCCGTCAAAACTCCATTAATCACTTCACTTCCATAAGCTCCTAATTTAACTGGAGGACTACTATGTTTCTTGGAGTATAAAAGCATCAGTATCAATTCAGAATAAATATCCAATAAATCCTGAAAAGTCTGAATGTTTTCTGTCCCCAAGCGTACATTTACCCATTTAAAAAGCTGTAGGTCTCTTGGGGAAGGACTAGAGAAAGGCTAACGGTAAAACTCACATACTTCAGCAAAGTTCTTCCTCAGGCTGACCTGGACTTCCCTTTATTCAAGGACTTATGGATCTGAAAACTGACTAAAGTCTGGAAATTGGTTCACTGGCCAAGATTCCCCTTTGTTTTTTTTTTTTTCACTTTTTGAGAATTTTACTGCTTACACAGAGCAACAAAAATGAACTAGGCCACTTATCATTTCATGCTTGCAAAAAACATGATGGATTAGCCAGTACCAAAGGTCCATATGAGTCATGCCACTATAAAAACTACTCTGCCTGTGCTGCCAATTTACAGATCAGGCCATTAAGGACATTGTTTTGTCTTTGTGGTTCACTATGATGACTATGATTACCTTGCCTTGATGACTCAATGGTGCTGCCATCTGTTCCCTGCTACTTAGGGGCTCAATTAAACACGTTGTATTTACTTCATCCAACTGAGCAGCAGCATCTCCAACCCTAAGGTCTTATGCAAGGCAAAGTATAATACAAACCATTTAAGCTTATCCCTGACTAGCTTACAAATAAATAAGACTCAGACTCTGGTTATTTTATTTGGCTTTGATAATTACTGGGGGTCACCCCTAATCTACTCTTTTAACTGCAGGCCTGGCTACCTGCCCAGCAGTGTACCCCAGATTCTTGCTGTTTCTCCTGGTCATGTTCTCATGGTTCATCTCCTCTCATGGCTGCTTCTTCCTCTTTCTTTGTTCCTCTTCTTTCCCCCTCCTCTCTCCTCATCCAACCAAGTCACTCCAAACCCACTCATTTCTAATCCTTCCAGTAATGGGCTATAGCCAATTTTATTTAACCAATAGTTTTAACTCAAAGAACAAGTTTTGCACAGCAAAAACTTGTAAACATGAGAAATCACTTGTAGGACTAGACCTACTGGTATAGAATTTAGCATTACAATACATAGCAATAGACTAAATCTCAACAATTACCCTTTTTTGGTCTGAATAAAAAAAAAAAACAGGTTCTTTCTCTTATAATAATAAACAACATACCCTAGGCACAATTATGAAATCATTATAAAAATTATCAAGTAAAAGTTACATTTAAGAAATCTAATCTGGTCATATTTGGCAGCTCAGGAGAAATTATTTTTATTATCTATCCCTCTACCAATGTAAGGTCCAAGAATCCAGAAGTTGTTCAATCCATGAGGCAAAATGTCTCAGCTGATCTTCAGTATATGCTAGTCAGTGAGGGAGTATATGCTAGTCAGTGAGTTGCTAGTGAGAGTGAGAGCAATCAGGCAAAGGCCAAAAGCTTGCTTTTATAAGCCTTCATATAGGCTGCCACCAGAAAGTGTGTCCCAGATTAATGGTGGCTATTTCCACCTCAAAAGATCTGGATTAAAAGTGGGTCTTTCCACTTCAAATAATTTAATTAAGAACCGGGTTTTAGTTAATTCCAAATGCAGTAAAGTTGACAGTCAAGAATAGCCATCACAAATTACAACAGCGTATTGTGGCGCTTTCATAAAAACTCCATATCAAACAAAAGGGTAGAGGGAGCTCCAAAAAAACATGGAAGCAAGATAAATAAATATGGTATCAAGTACCAAGAAATGCAGAGAAAGATAAGCAAACAAACAAAAACCATGGCTCTTATTTCAAGCAGGGAGACAAAAACAAAGTGGTAGAAAGATCTGAAGTATCAGCTGTAGTTATTTGCTCCTTTAAGTCTCATGTTTCTGTTTGTTTTTGTTTTCTTTGCCTACATATGTAGATATTTTAATAAAGCAAAGAAAATATCTCTTAAAATATAAAATTTAATCTACTGAGGATGCATATTAGACTTATTCTTTTTACCTAGCTTATATAAGAGACTGAGTTCTGGTTGTACATAGTGTTTTAAGTCTTTTGAAGGAAAACAGCACAATAGGCTGGTATGGTGTGGCCAGGGAATACTTAAAGACAGTACAGGACAAAATAAAGCAAACCTTCTCAGAAGCCAGAGATGTCTAGTTCCTCTTCTATCTATTATTTGTTATATTACCTTGGCTAATTGCTTAAGTATCTTGGGCCATAAATTCTTCCTTATTAATAATGTATCCTGGCATAAAAATAGGGACAGTCACATCAGAATTTTCAACATCCTTTCAAGCTCAAAGAGCTAAGTCTAGAACCCCCACTCTTTCTCTATACCCAAGTCACACACAAAAAGGTTCAGGATCAAAAGTAATCATTTACAAGGAAGCTAATCACATGGATTGGTGTATTGTGTCACTTATATGAGACTCAAGAAAACTCAACAAAAATATTCTACTTATGAAACATTTTGCTCTTAGTGTCTCAGCTAGAACATTTGTACTCTGTGCTTCCTGACCTGTTCCTTTTCTTTTCATAATTTATTTTTTCACATTACATCCCAATCACAGCCCCTATCATCTCCTCCTAGTCCCATCCTCACCCCATTACCCCCTCCTCTTCTCCTCAGAGAATGAGAAGCCTCCCGTGGTACCACCCCAACCTGGAACATCTAGTCCCAGTAGGACTAAGAACAACCTTTTCCCACTGAGACCCAACCAGGCAGCCAGTTAGAAAAAAAGGATCCAATGGCAGGCAACAGAGTCAGAGACAGTATGCCTTCCAATTGCTACGTGACTCGCACGAAGACCAAGCTGCACATATACTACAAATGGGCCGGGGGTAGGTTCAGTCCCTGTATGTTTTTTTGCTTGGTGGTTCAGTCTCTGCGAGTCTTCAAGGGCCCAGGTTGGGTAAATTTGTAGGTCATCTTGTGGTGTCCTTGACCCCTCTGGCTTGCTCAATTCTTTCCCCAACTCTTCCACAAGACTCTCCTAGCATTGCCTGATATTTGGCTGTGTGTTTCTGAATCTGTTACCATCTGATTCTGGATGAAGTCTCTCAGGAGACAATTGTGCTAGATGCCTATATTCAAACATAGCAGAGTATCATTAATAGTATCAGGGGTTGGCTCTCTCCCATGGGATGAGTCTCAAGTTGGGCCAGTCATTGGTTGGATGTTCCCTCAATCTCTGCTCCATCTTTACCCCTGTGTACCTTATCAGTAGGGTAAATTTGGGGTTGAAGGTTTTGTGGGTGGGTTGATCCAACCTGTTCTAGTTCCATTCTTTACACTGTCTGTAGCATCCTCTTATTTCAGGGTATGAGTCAAATTTACCATATACTTTTCAGATGTGTTCCTTTTTTATGTAACCAGTTTTATCATATTTGCTGTAAGTATGCCCCATAGAATACTATTGTTTTAACCCAAAATGCCTGCAAATTTCAAAATGAACCCAGGTTTACAACATACCATAATATGCATCGCTGAGATGAAGCTGCTCAGGTAAAAGTATTTCCTACAGAAACTTGACCACATTGATATGAGATCTCCTGTAAAAGTAGAAAGAACCAACCCCACAGAGCTGTCTGACCTCTACCTGCATCCCATGTTGCACGCTAAGCGTAAATGATTCATGATTTCCTAATATTTTAAATTTCACCATGAGTTGGGAAATAATTGATCATTATCACATCAAATATTGATCAATAAGGAAAACCTTTTTTATCAGGTCATAAAAAGAATACAGAGAACAAAACGATTAGTTGCATTCTGGAAACAGTGGTGAAACAAGTCAAGAAGTAAGGAAACTTGGTTTCTCTAATAGTCCTAGGTCAACAGTTGAGCTTTTTGTGACTGAAATTGTTTTGCATTACTAAGACAGTGTTTCATCGGTTGCATCAGAAATGGGTTGTTTTTTTTTAAGTCCTCAAACATCTTAATGGTCATTCTTCCTTTTTTGTCTCTTCTCTGAATGCAATCTGATAATTTATGGAAAAATGACTGCGAATTTCTGTCTTTCATGCCACAAAAAGCACACTGAAGCCATGTGGGCAAAGAGGTTTGAAACACTTTTCTTACTTAAAGAACTCGAAAAACATCGATACTTCTTTGCATCTCAAAGACAGCATATGTTCTGTCTCTCCTTGCCTTTCTTGTGTAGACAGCTGTTCAAACTTGTATCTGTGTGAATACCTCAACATGTCTTCCTTTCCTTCTCAGCCTCAAGACTAGCTAAGATTCCATCAACCTCTGCCATGGACTTGATGTCTCTTCTTCCCAATTACAGGAACTTTCTTCTTCCTGGAGAAATCACAGTATCAGATATCATGAGCTTTCTTTAGGAGTTTTCTATGGTCTCACTGTTCAGAATAAAATTTTTTTCTCAAAGCATTTTTCAGAGCAATTTTGAGGAGTCAACATTTTGTTCATTTCCTTTGTGACCTGATTTATTACTCACAACCTAGCAATTATCTGTCCAGTAAGTCCACACCATGCATTTCAACAGCCACACATAAACCTGAACTAGCTTTCCCGTCTCAGTCGGCTCTCTCCCTTAGTCTGTATACAGGAGTTACTACTAGGCCTTACCAGGGGCAAAACTTATATTCACTAGGGCTGCATGGTCTTATATCTACCCATCCATTTGATTCTTCTTTCTCTCTGCAGAAAGGCCTTCTCAGCTTTTTGAATGTGGCTTTATCAAGCTTGATACTAAGTTCAACTTGAGTCTCTGAATTTCACTTGTAAAAAAACCCATCATAAAGGGATCCATAGGGGATAGGAATTCCACAGGAAGACCAGTAGAATCAATTAACCTGGACACTTGAGGGCTCTCAGAGACTGACTCACCAACCAAACAGCATAAAGGGGCTGGATGTAGGCCCCCTCCACATGTATAGCAGATGTACAGCATGGTCTCATTTGGGCCCCAAACAACTTGAGCAGGGCCTAGCCTAGAATGTGAGGAATACATTCTTCTAGCTAGGGTGGCTTGTCTGGCTTCAGTGGGAGAGGATGCACCTAACCCTACAGAGACTTGATGTGCCAGGGTAGGGGGATATGCAGGAGAGCCTCTACTCTCTCAGAAGAGAAGGGGAAAGGGATGGGGGGAGGGAATGTGGGAGGTGGGTCCAGGAGTGGGGCAGCAATTCGGATGTAAAGTAAATTTTACAAAAAAATCAACTCAATCATAGTCCATTTTTCTGATCAAGGAGTAGAATCTTGAGACATGAAGCTGGCTTGAACAGATTCTGTAGGATAAGGTTTTCTAAGATAAGATTGGAAAGATTTTCTATTAAAAAATTTGTAAATTTATGAGTAAAATATAGGACAAAAAAAATGGTTTGTGTTACCCGCTCTCCAACAGGGCTGCCTTGTCTGACCTCAGTGGGAGAGGATATACCTAATGTTACAGAGACTTGATGTGCCAGGGTGGGGGGAATACCAAGGGGATGCCCCTCTCAGAGGGAAAGGGGAGAGGGAATGAGGGGAGGGACTCTGTGAAGGAGGGATTTGGAGGGGCAGTGGCATTTGAGATGTAAATAAACAAGTAAGAATGATTTTTGTTTTTAGAAGACACATCTTTAAATAAATATTAAAGAAATGCTTCTAAAAGTCATAATTTTCTTTTTTCATTTTTTTCTTTCTCTACTGTAGCAGATTACAATTTCTATGAAGGCAGAATTTTTCACTAAACTTTTTGGTTGGTTTAGTTTGGTTTGGTTTGGTTTGGTTTGGTTTGGTTTGGTTTGGTTTTTGTGTTTGTTTTGTTTTGCTTTGCTTTTTTTTTTTCTATTTAAGGGAATAAAACAGGCCCACAAGCAAAATTTTGCAAAATGAGTTAATAAAACTATTTAGAAACTGATAATGTTGATAAATATTTAAGCGAATAAGTGACGGGTTACACAGAAAGTATATTGTATATATTGTTATAATTTTCAATATTTCTTGCTCCTGTTTATTTTACTATCTACCATCTGGAAATTAAATTGTTGAGAGAGTCAACAAAATGATTCACTTTTGGATATTTAGCCCTAGGGTATACCTGGGACCTAATGTGAATGTGAATGCATTGAGTCAAATAGGTAAATCAAGATAAAACTACACCATGTTGAAAGCTATAGACAACTACATGAATGTTGGACAGCATATTCACAAGTGTGAAGCTTCAGAGATATGTCCTTGGTAATAGTATTCAAGATACTTGAGGTGCTAGAGGCCAAAACTCAAACCTGAAAGCTGACCCAAGAGTTTAAAGACCTTTATATCTCAATCAGTGTATTCTTCCCACAAGGTTCTGAGTTGGTTATTATCTAGTCCATGTCTTTCTAATATTCTAGAGGGAATAAGACCACACAACTTTAACTGATTGTTATGTCAATCTAGATTTTTATCACTGCATTAGTTTCTTTTCTTTACTGTGATAAAACATTATAACCAAAGGTGAGTTATGAAGACTTTATTTTGGTTTATTGCTCCAGAGGAAGAGTTTATAATAGTAGGCAAGGCATGGGAGCAGATAGCTAGAGCAGGAGGCTGAAAAATCCTATCTTTACCCACTGTAAGTAGGGGGATTCTATAAACTCTCAAACCCTTCCCCCAGTGATTTACTTTCTTCTCTAAGTTCCTGTGTCCTAAAAGTTGCATAACCTCTTCAAGCAGTGATCCTCAACTAGGGACCAGTTACTCTAATACATGTGCCTATAGGGAACATTCTCATTCAATCAACCACAGTTGCTATATGAATCCAGTTTTAGATTAAAAGCTTAGTACCATTTAGATGAATAATATTTGCCAAGTGCCTGTGTGGTAGATGCTTGGTTCTAAGCTGCCATTATTAAGAAAGATAGATCCTTATAGAATCAATCTCTCTCTCTCTCTCTCTCTCTCTCTCTCTCTCTCTCTCTCTCTCT
>NW_021604622.1:814453-827709 GCF_004785775.1 Grammomys surdaster
TCTCTCTCTCTCTCTCTCTCTCTCTCTCTCTCTCTCTCTCTCTCTCTCTCCACTCCTGGCCCAATGCAACATCAATAATTTTATTTCACTATACAGCTCCTGCTGAGATGTACTCATTCACCAGATGCCCAAGACTAGAGGAATAGTCAGTCATAAGTACATTCAAAATAAGCTTTCTCTTGTTATTACTTGCTTCATATATTTGATGCAGAAATGGAAGATTACATGAAACCTATATGATAATATTTTCTTTTTTTCTTTTTTATTCGAAAGAATTGTGAAGGTGTTGACTAATGCCAATATTATATTATTCATTATTCAAATTTCAACAGCCATGCAAATAGAATAATTCTTGTATTGTTTTGCTATACAAAAGATTGTTGCATCATATGCCAAATTTAGAAAAGCCTACTTAGTGGAATCTATACAAGGGCATATATGTATATGTATAATGAAAACTGAGAAATTTTCTCATAATTTGTTATGCTTAATTCAGTCAATATTATTAGATATTTATGTTATTCAAATATAAAAATAATCACTATTCAGACCTGGTCTTTAAGGGACTTGGGCTTTGTTCAGTGGAGTGAAAAAGAGTGGTAACTAGTAAAGCTTCCAGTGGCCATAATAACCCACAAAATTAAATGTGTTTCATAAGAAATATTCTGAAAAGACATACAGGTTTAAAGGATAAAAAAAAATGTGGTGCTTTACCTATACACATCAGTGTTTTGGGGTTGTGAACTTGTCTAAGACCCCCCATAATTAGACATCCAAATTCAAAACTCACATAGTTGGGATTGAACATAAGACGCCTTCTCTAACTAAACAGAGAAGGGGGAGATGCCAGAAGCCAGGACCCTCGCCCTTACCCTTACCCCCTACCTTTCCCCACCTGCACAATGTCCTCTGAAGCTTGGCAACTGCAAGATCCTGCTTAGCAACTGCAGATAGACTCAAAGCAGAGTACCATGTCTTCTTAAGAATAGCAGGGAGACCATAACTCAAGCAGTGTACCATATCTTCTGAAGAACTGCAGGTAGATCATAATTCAAGGCAGTGTACCGTATAGACCATGACATGTTTCAAGGCACAGGCCAAGAAGATTTTTGTACTTTTCCACCACCTGGACCCTCTTACCCCCTCCCCTTGTAAAACATGCTATAAAAAAGCATTTCATGTTCAAAAAAAAAAGAAATTAAAAAAAAATCACATCTTAAAAAAAAAAGAAATTCTAAAAAAAAATTTAAAAAAATTTAAAAAAATGTGGTGCTTTACCTATACAATAAGGATAATTGTGAAATACAGAAAGGTGTAAGAAATAAACACATTTGAAATGGTTCATCAAAAAGAAGTACATTAGCCTAATAAAATATGCTTACGATGCAATAAAATGAATACTATAGGAGTAACCACTTTCTATTTGGATCTAAGGCTCATTCCATGAGATCCAACCTAGTACCATTGAAAGGATCATGAATGTATAGCCAGACAGATTGTAGTCTCTTATGTGAGAAACTACTACTGTTATTCTGCTAAATGAATATAGGATTAAATGACTCCAAATGATGCATTGCTAGAGTCATAGATCCAAATACCTTTCAACCCTCATCAGAGAAGTTTTTTCTTGAGGTAGATTAGAATTAACAGAAATCTTCAACTGATCAATGTACAGAGAATAAAAGGCTGTGAAGCGTTCAGCCCTTTCTAAGACATCTATGTCACACTCATCCTCAGAATACTCAGTGATCTTCTTGGAAGAAGTAGAAGAAAAATTACAAGAGCTAGAAGTGGTGGAAACTATCTAGAAAACAGTGTTTTCCAGACACAACAGGGCAGTTTTTAAGTACAGGCTCAAACTATGAGAACATATGCAAAAAACTGTACAAGCTCCAGCCAGACAAAACACAGGCAAAAAGCATGGAAGGAGAACAGGAAATCATCACTAACCAAGCTGCTTTTGACATTTCATAGCTACTGGAAGAGAGAGAGACAGTTGTCTTTAATGATATCACACGTGGTAGATCAACCACATTCCAGGGAATAAAGACTAGCTGATCAGCACAAACTGGACTCAATGGGTATAAACAAACAAACAAACAAACAAACAGAAGAAGGAAAGACAGAAGGAAGGAATCTCAAAGTTGTATAGGAAAGAATGGGAGGGAGGTTATGGAAGCAGATGGAGAGGAGGTGAAATTTTTCAAAATATATTATATGAAATTCTCAAAGAATTAATGAAAATGTTTGAAAATAATAGATACAGAATACATTCAAGTCTTCAACTATGGAACTTGGAAGGAAAATATTCAAGGAAGAAAGCCAATTACAGGAAAGCAAACTATAGCAATTATAACAAATTATCCAACTTTGGAAGAATGGAAGAATGTGCGAAAGATAAGAGTGAAAATAAAGGGCCAATGTAGAATCAAAGTGCTCCAGGTCCAACACGGGTGCTCAGGCTCTTGCAATGAGGTTTTGCATAGGGCTGTGCTACTTATAGATGAGCTATAAAATGAGCAAGTTGTCAGACTTTAGGAATTAAAAGAAGAGTCTGAAGACACAGAGAGTAGTTAAGCTATCAAGGTGAACTCCAAAGTGTGAGCCCACTGGACCTGGAAGTAGAGATGTTGCCATAGACATGGAGATAAATTAAAGATACAGAAAGCACATATGCTCCAAAGAAGGAACTACAAAATTGTCATATGAAAGGAAAGCTACAACGGAGAGAAAGCAATTACTGTGGTATGTATTTTCTTTTGATATTATTAATAGACCCTAGAGTGCTGAGACTGATGAATTAGGAAACAGAGGAGAAAAATAATGATTCATAAACCTAGTAGATAGGTGAAATCTCACAAGGAAATAAAAAGAAAGAGAGGAGGAAGGAGGGAGGGAGATGGAGTGAAGATAAAATCTCAGATAATTAAGGAAAAGAATCACAGGAAGGGAATGGGAGCTTCTAAAGAGTCCAGCAAAATGCAGACTTTGGGTCAGGTCCAGGAAACACAGTGGGTTAAGGAAAGTGTGCTATGGTCGGTGATTTAAATACTGGAGGCTATTGAAAAAAAATGGCACACATGCTAATTGTGTCAATAACCTAGAGTATCGTTTGTGAGCAGGAGGTGGGCACACTAAACACAATTAATTTAAACTCAATTACTAGTAATCTTAAAAGTATCACAAAAAAGGAAAAGACCATGACAGCCGAAGACATTGCTATTTCTTCTGTGTATAATAGTTTTCACCTATGGTTTCCTAAGCAAAGCAGTGCAGTTTGTCACTCCTCTTTGTCTACTCCCATACTGACCAACAAGGTACATTGACTGAGCTTGTGAAGTTGAATGATTAGCATTTTCCCTAATGAGAACCTATAGTATTTGTCTGCAGTAATGATCAGGTAGCATGTATCTACACAACATGTGGAAGGCCTAGTAGACAGACTCAGGGTTTCCACTGTTGGTTGTCTTTTATTTGGGGTTTTCTTGGCAGGATCACTTAGCTTAGAATCTATTGTCATTAGGAGAGAAAAAAAATGGTTTCTAACTGAATACATATTCGCTGAGGGAAACAAATAACTGTTTCATTTTAATTCTTAATTTCCTTCACTTCCATTCTCTTCCCTTACACTCACAAGTTTTCTTATTAATCAATTGCCAACAACTTTACACATTATAAAAATGCAGGGCATTTTATGTGATCTTGATTCTCAGGCCCCTGTCAACACTTTTGAAATCCCATGGTTGCTGAAAGAATTCAGAAAGTTAGCTTCTCGGTACATTGGTTTCTCAGTAGCTAATGTCCAAAAACAATATTGTACACCCAGAAGAAGACCTATGCACAACTTCATACAAGCACTTCATTCCCATGTCTAGAATAATCCCTCACTCCACAGGACAAGTAGAACCACGCCCACTTTCTAAAGATTTCTCTGCAGCCACAAAATTGCAACAACTCTGAATGTGGAAATCACTGAAAAATAATTCAAGACCATAGAAACTGCTATCTTTAGAACTTCAGGGTTTCTGCTTATCTAAGCAAATTATTTCAAAAGTCATAGTTTCGACACAACGTTTATTCTGTCAACAGTTTAGGTCACTGTTAGGGCTTTGGACTGCAGTATCTTGTGTTGCCCAGTAGTATAAAAAAGGACTCTCTGGACGATCACACAAACCCCGTCTTACGGTGTGTGCCTTTTGCGTCTACAGCCGTTCACAGCTTAGGTTCCTGAGCATAACTAGATCGCTTTAAAGGTAAGTGACCTAATGATTTCTATTTCGATTCTAATACTCCAAAATTGTAGATCACGTTTCCAAGAGACTCCACATGTCAAGAGTGAAAGTATACCCCTCAGATTATCAGTGTTTCTTTGTCTTTCTTTTGAACTAAGAAATATCTACTTTGCTTAAATCTCAAAAGTACCAAGGGTTCACAGACTTTGAGTCACTTGTGAGTTAAATGGCAGTAAAATGAGGAGCAAACACGCTCTTCAGCTAAGGTTAACTATGTGTCTGGACTCCCAGCCTACAATTAGCAGTGGTAAGTATCTTTTTTAGAGCCTCTGGGACACCCATAGGGAAAAATGTGAGCAATAAGAGGTTTAAGAAGTCTGCAAGCAGATAAAAAAAGAAAAGATGAACATCTGAGGGTAAACTGTAGCATCTGCTAAGATCTGTCAGGTCAGATGCACTGAACTGCCCTGCAGATATGTTGTTTATGTGAGTAATGTGTACCCAAAGGTGACAGGATACCATGAACTTCCTTCTTAACCAGGATTCTCTAATGCTCACGAAGCCATCGTCAATGGTTCAGCAAGACTGTTGACTTCTGGTGAGGTCAAGAGGGTACAGCAATTACCAGAAAACTGCAAGATAGCTGCTCTTCTACTGTGACCTCAGATTAGAAGGTGTTTCTCAACTATTCGCAACAATTCTCTCTCTCTCTCTCTTCTCTCTCTCTTCTTCTCTCTCTCTCTCTCCAACTAATCCTACTGAACATTTGTTAATTAATATTTCCATAAAAAATATGTTCCTGTAACTATTAGCTACCCTTAAAGTTTTAAAGAAATTGAAATTCAGCAAACAAGGAACTATATAATACACGTTAAGCAGTGGTAACAATAAATTAAAGAAATACTTCTCTTTGTTTGAATGAGAATTCCTCTTTTAACATAAAATCACCTTTTTTGCCCCTAATTTATTTATCTTAGTTCTAAGGAAACACACCCGAGGGCTTGTATGTACACGCCAAGCAGGTAGTTAAATGTTGTGTCACTAATTAACACCCAAACCCAGTAATTTTTCATCAAAACAAAAATGTTATAAAAGCAGAAGTTGTCAGCCTCGCTCTGTTGCTAGCATCATCAAATAAGTTTGGAGCCACCATCTTTTTTTATACTGTTGTCCAAATTTCCCCTAGCAGAGGTATGACCAAACAACCAATCAGAATATTTTATGCAGGCTTTGTCCTGGAAAATTTAATGATCATTGTGAAGAAAATCCACCTCTGATTTCAAACATGTACAAATCAAAGCAGATGGTATTTGCTACCAACTGAGTTCTGATGATGTCACATGTTGCCACTTATTCCAACCATTCTCATGGTAAGTATACAAAATTAAGAGTTTGTTTTCTTTCTAATATGTGTAGGGAGATTCTAGAAAGTGTATGTCTCTGTCGAGAATGATTCTTTAAGACTTGTAGCATTTACATGGATAAACCATCCAAATTTTTTCTGAGCCTTCTCATCCCTGTGATTTTAAGATGCTGAGGAAAAAAAAATCACTTACCAGGGAGTAACAGTGATAGGCAAGTTTAGTGATCTGTAAAGGAGACCCACGTTTGCTATCAAAGTAAACTAGGGCTACAGAAGCTTATGAAGTGGATTAAAAGAGACTAGACAAAATGTCTGAGTAAGATCGTCAACACCTCCTACCCTTTGCAGACAGTGACAACGGCTTCCATTTCTTTGTATCATGTTCATGGCCCAGCAGCATCAGATACACAAATACAGGGAGATTGATACTGACGGGTATATTCAACACATGGCAGCGGATCTGGGTGCTTTTTTTCTAGCCCATTCCTCTGATCTGTCAGACAAGGTAAAAGAGGTTAACGAGAAAGTCCTCATTTCTGAGTGCATTGGAGAAACAATTCTGACACCAACACTTATCTTAAAATAAAACCTATTGTCCTGTTGTACTATTGCTGATTTATCCCTTTATCACAACTAAGAGATGTAAGTTCATTACATGAAAATATAATCAGAAAACAACCCTCTAAGACAGTTAAAAGGACAATAATTCAGTAGGGTAATTGGGCAATATTAAAATATGTATGTTTGCTAGGAACATTCTTGCTGTCTCCATGGATATGCATCTAAAGTGTACTAACACCTAATTACAGAGTCACGGCAATTGCTTTTCTGAGAAATACATTATAAAATTTACCACATTTTGATGAAATAAATGTCTTCCAAATACATACTATATAATTTATCTTTATGACCACTAGTTATTATACTATAATGAAGGTTATCACTCTGTTACTCTTTATCCTAAAAATCTTTTTAACAATCTCACTTACATGAATTCACATATGAATTTACCTGTTAACTTGCCCCATGAAATCTAGAAGAATGCAAGTTTTCTGTAATCACATGAGTCTGTAGCTCTCATTACTTATCTATCAGGCCATTCTATTTCAGGGCCTGGGTATTGTGGAAGAATGGCCAGACATCTCACCTTGTGTTTCGTTTTGCTAATCATACTGATTGATAAGAGTGAAGCCTGTTTCTGTGACCACTACTCATGGTCTCACTGGTCCAGCTGTTCTAAATCCTGCAATTCTGGAACCCAGAGCAGACAGAGGTGGGTATGAGATATTTGAAGGATCTCAAGGAAGGGGTAAGTAATATCAAATAGATCTTTCTGTGCAATGAAGAACAATTACATATCAAGCAAGAAGGTAGCATATTAGACAGAATTTGAGTTCTATTTCACATGAAGTTGAAATGAAATTTCTACTTTTGTTCTTTCCATAAGATAAAAGAGCTTCATAAGAATGATTAAGAATTTGTACAGTGTATTTAGCTTTTAATTTTTTTAAACATCACATAACTCTCTGCTTGCCTACAGTTAGTGAGTTAATTATACAGAATTGTATAGTCGTTAAACAGAGTGGAACTGAACCTCAATTGAGCAGTACTACTTGCTATTTGCTTGATTGTTGGCACAGTTGATGTGGCAAGAAAATTGTGCTTACTTACAAATATTTAATAATCCACTCTTTTCACAATTCAGACTCCTCACCTATACATTTTGTTTGTATCTGTTAGATTTTTCTGTACCCTTGATTTTCTCACGTGATGTAGAGAAATTTTAATCCAGCAACATGGCTGTTCTGGCAAGAGATCATACCCAAGACCTAGATCTGTGTATCTGTATGGAATGCAGACATGCCACACACCTTTAATCCCTCTGGCTGTAATACAGACATGCCCTTAATACACCTTTGAGGTAAAATTAGTTTGTAGAAGAAAGCACCCATGTTTGAAAGTGGTATCTAATTGAGGGGCAGACAAAGTGATAAATCGGAGAACAATTTCACAGAATGTGTCAGAGATACAAAATCCCCATCTCTCATGAGAATAACACAGGAAAGTAGATATTTAAGAGCAGCACAGAGAGTCAGGCAGTTGGGAGTCAGTGCAGCGAGTACAGTGTATTGGAGTTGAGTTCATTTGTGAGTTCATGCAGTTCAATTCAGGTCAACAGAGGTAGCTGAAGCCAGAAAATAAGAAGCTAGAAGATTAGAAAAATTACTAGAGTTAGTTTGAAGCCAAGCAGAGAAATTCAATAAGAAACTGAGAAAAGCCACATTAAATCAGTTCACTTGGAGAGGAGTTTTGAGCCAGAACAGCTGAGTTGAACCAGCCAGCCAAAGTTCAAAAAGAACTAGAAAGGGTGAGCTTATTCATCAGTAAGCCTCCAAGATAATAACATCAGGAGAATAAAAGTTACTTTTACAACATGACTTAAGAGAAAAAGAAGGATGTTTCACATTTTTTATTATTTTAATTCTTTTGGAGAATTGTTTTTAAAAAAGTATTTTCCTGTATCTCATTAATTTTACCAATTGACTTCCCATAAACAGAATATGAAGTATGAGAAGAGACTCATTCTTCAAGAGTCCTTCTATAGTTCTCAACTGTCTACCAGAAAGAGCATAACATACTACGTCCCTCTCAGCCATGCACTGTCAAGCTTCTCCCTGGATTCTCTTTCATTTTCACTACTCTTTCTATATGTCCTTTCTTTTCTACTTAGGGAATTTACATCAATTTTGTGAATTTTCTTCCTGATGTCAATATCCTAATCCAACTCTATCATTGCATTTATGTGTTGGCATCTTTCAAACGTAGGGTAATTCATGAATAACCTGTATACTTAGGAGAGCTTCCTGTGTAGCTTAATGATCTACCATCACTGTCTTGAAATTCTCCACTTTGAACTCCTATTTTCATTATGATCTTGAGCTCTGTTAAGTTGTACAGACTATATATACACCATCTTTCCTGTTTTCTATGATAACATTACATTTTTGCTCTTGGTAGATAACGCCACATACTATCTTTTACTGATGTGAAGGCACTATAAAAACACTGATTCTGAATAGCTTTTCCTCACTGTTACAGACAAATAGTAGTGAATGATTACTATTGGGAAAACTCATGTGATCAGCTTTGTACCAAGCAGGAGACCAGACAGTGCAACTTGCAGACATGTCCCATCAACTGTGCCCTAGGAGACTATGGGACATGGTCAGACTGTGACCCTTGTACTGAAAAACAGGTATGTGAGCCACAGGTACACCCAAATAAACTGAGTCCCACGTAAGTGCCAGTATCCCATGACAGATTCAATACCAGAAATATGCTAAATTTCTGAAAATAAACTGTCTTAATTTTTATTAGAGGAAAATTGTGTTTAGTGGTGATGGTTGTGGAGGTGGCAGTGGCGGCGGCAGTGGTGGTGATGGAAATAGGGTTCCTTTTACATATGAACACCAAAAAGAAAAGCCCACCTCTGATCACATCACACTTATTTCTATCTGAACTATGCTTCCTTTTGACTTCTGAAAGTAAAAATAAATGCTAAAAACTTCTGCTTTCATCCAATGCTTAAAATTAAACAGAAATGAGGGAAATGAGTCAAAATCCTGGCTCTTTGTTTTTCTTCTAAACTCTGTCTCCTCGTGAGAAAGTCCCTCAACTTCTTTATTTCTCCCAGCTTCAATATTTACCCAGATCATAGTCATTCCTGTAAAGGCCACATCATGTGACCAACATTAACCTCAGTCAGAGTCCTGTGTTCCCAACAGCTGCACATTAGGCAGGAAAAAGAAATTTCATTTGTGGAAGACAAATTCTGAGAACCATGCTGGTTCCCTTTAGTAAATCAGGCAAACCACATCCTAGTTTATGTTTATATATAGCATATGCTCCAACTCCTTAGGGAGCTAAGTGTTTTGACCAAGACTATATCATTAATTAACACTGGAGCTGTATTAAGTCAGCACTGGCTAATTCAGTCATATTTCTACTCTTAACTCTCCATCTTCCTCCTCACCAAAATGTGTCAAAGTGTGGAGAATATGTCAAACCAGTTTCCATAGTGATGTTCTTATGCAAAGGAATCTCAAGATCCTTTCCCATTTATCACTTGACACTGTCAGATATATAAAAGAGCTATTTTATTGCCCTCGCACAGGAGACCCTCAGTAAACACTCACATTTACTGTTGATGTAATTTAGAAATCGTAAGATTTCAGAGTGAGGAAAAGCCTTCTCTTTTTTCACTTTGGAAAATGGAGACATGCCAAGCACTGATTTACTAAACATACGTGCTATAATGAAATTGAAGGAAAGTATTATTACAGTCTAGGTACTGTCACCATGGGAAAGATTATAACTGTAACTAACAAGGATATTCTGGGATGGATTTTTACTTTGACTTTGGCCTTGCTTTGAAATTATTCACTCACCTCTACTTCTCTTTCAGGTTAAAGTTAAATCTGTCCTGCGCCCAAGTCAGTTTGGAGGACAACCATGCACAGAGCCCCTAGTGACCTTTCAACCATGTGTCCCATCTGAGATCTGCAAAATTGAAGAGACTGATTGCAAGAATAAATTCCTCTGTGACAGTGGTAATACATTCTGCTAAAATATTCAGTCTCCACTAAAAATACTGACTGCCAGAAAAAGCTATGAAAGAATAGTCCTTCCCTGTTGTAAGTGCAAGGGGAACTGTTGTTATATTACAAATTACCAAGGCACTCAGGTGTGAAATCAGCTTTCAAGACATAATTATCCTTACCAGTTCCCTGATTCATTTGCTTAAGTAATAGTGTTCAAAGCCCGACTTTGTTATAGGGGTGGAGAGGGAAAGAGGGGGACAAAAGAAAAGACAGTAGCAGATTTTTTAACAAATAGATATTAATACACACAAATCTATAATGAGGATTACCCAAAAGAAGTGATGAGATTGGGGGGCCAGAAAAAATGGCTCAGTGGATAAAGTAGCTTGCAGCCAGCCTCATAACATGAATTCAACTCCAAGAGCCTCTATGATAGAGAGAACTGACTGCTGATAGTTGCTCTGATCTCCACATGTTCATATGGCACATACATGTGCGCGCACACACACAAACACACACACATATTCTAAATAAAATAAATAAATAAATAAATAAATAAATAAATAGTAAATTAATAAATGTAAAAACCAGTTTAAATAAGAACTGACAGATTTTTTTAACTTTTGCAACAAGACTGATGAGATATTATTATGTCAAGTAAATCTTAAATAAATTTTAATGATTGCTCCTCAAAGGCTGCCCCCAATATCACAATAATTAGAAATCATATTGGTTTAAATGCTATCAACATTCAAGCATAATGTATGCTGAGATTTGTAAAAAAAAAATGGTATTTAAGTTACATTAGAATATAGTCAAATCTTAAATACTTTAATCATAGGTACTCATCTGTTAATTCCTACTTCATAAACGCCTATCACTTTGAACAGTTTAGATATAATCTCTACAAATGCTTCAGCAAACATCCAAATGTCCAATGTCAGCTTTACAGTCACCTAGTCTATCTTGCTATCAGTCAACTGTCAGCCCTCCTACATCAATATATGAGCTTGTATCATCATATATATATATATATATATATATATATATATATATATATATATATGCAAGGATGTGCTCCAGTGAATCATATTTAGAAAAATTACTAAACACTACTCAAAAGGTATCTTGCTTCTTTCATCTCAGCACTTGTTGGCAGGTTCCTTCCAATGTCTAGAAGTGTCAAAGCCTGCCAAATAACTGTGTGCTCCATAAGTATCCTTAGAGCTATTTAAGAAGATAAAATTGCTCTCTAAAAGGAAACACTACACTAAACTGGATTTTTCTTCAATGTGTTAGCACCAAGAACAGTACTCTTAAAATATATCATTAGTCAAAATGGCACTCCTCTCTGTTTCAAGTTAAATAACTTGTTCTGTTCTCTTCTTTACCACAAACAAGATTAAAAATACACCAAAACAAAACTCCTAGACTTTATACATAACACTATAATGTACAGTTTCCTAAAAGTAACATTTTCTGGTTTATATCTAACAATTGACAGAAATTCAATCCCATCTTTAAGTTCTGTATGATTATGATGCTCATAGCCATGGTTATAATAGCTGTCTGAACATATGACAAGATTTTGAATAATCTAAAGAAGATAATTTTGAGTATACCTTCTAAATAGAAATTGTTTATCAACCAAAAGATGTGAAATTAAGTGCTTTCAGGAGTCTTTTGTAGTAATAAAAAATTTAATTCTGCAAATACTCAAGTCCCCCTCCTCCCACCAAGCATGTTTTTAGTCTCATTAGTGGTATTCACTGTAAGGGAATCACTGGTCACAACTTCTCAAGCTGGTAATCTCCAGTAAGAAGTGTATGAGATGATGGTTAGGTGTCTGGCTTCTTCCACACAACATAAATTTACAGGGATTTTGAGATGTTTTGTTTGCAGAAGTAGATCCCGAAAGCAGATTTTTGTTTTAATACAAAAATAACATAGACTCTGACATAGAAATCAACACAAAATTCTAAACCTGCTACTACTGACTTTCTTCAGATCAATTCTTTTCTTGAAAGTACACCAAAAGCAACTAAATAACCTTATAGTGACTCTCAGACTCTCAAGCCCTAAAGGTGACATCAGTTTTTCACTTCACTTTATATATTCTTTATACCTTACCCTCAACATTCTCTTGACATTTGAAACATTTGTTTCACCTGAAAAAAAAAATACATTCTTGACTGATGACACGTTGGTGACACTGTGGTGTGCTTTCTTGACCAGGGCGCTGTATTCCCAGCAAGTTAGAATGCAATGGAGAAAATGACTGTGGAGACAATTCAGATGAAAGGAACTGTGGGAGGACAAAGCCAGTGTGCCCACGGACATACACCCCCATTCCTAGTGTGCAGCTGATGGGCGCTGGGTATGTAACATCTTTTTATGATTTTGGAAAGACAGGGTATCTTGGAAGTAACAGGAGTATATCAACAACAAAACTATAGAAAGTACACAAACTTGTGGAAAGTAAACAACACTCTGCTGAATGATGTTTGGGTCTCTGAAGAAATTGATCAGGAAAAAGAGAACTTTGCTTATGGTTGAATTTATAAGTCACCACCCCAATAGGAAAATCCATCTGTTTTTGGTGCAAGAGGGTAGGACAGAGTAAATAATGGAGGGAGGAAGGGGAAAAGGGAGAAAGGGAAGGAGGGAGAGATGAAGAGAGGAACAGAGAGACAGAGATCTCCTCACTACCTTCAAGTGGGAAAATCTCATTAGGACCAGCTTTGGGTTCCTCCAATGTGACTTCATCTTCATCAGTACCCAGACCTAGCTTGATCATGTGGCAAAGAGTTAGAGTTCCTACTGGAAAGCCTGTGCCTCCGGTTGTCCCCCAGTCCCATGGTTCCTTCTCCCTCTCCCACTTAGTTTTCTCTGTCTCTGTCTCCATCTCCATCTCCGCCTCCTCTCCCTCCCTCTCTTTCCCTCCCTCCCTCCCTTCCTCCCTTCCTCTCTCCATCTCTCCGTCTCTGTCTCTCTGTCTGTCTCTCTGTTTCTCTCTTCTTCTTCTTCTTCTTCTTCTTCTTCTTCTTCTTCTTCTTCTTC